>NC_140290.1:2639327-2644327 GCF_964030765.1 Micromesistius poutassou | reverse complement strand
TGTGTGTGTGTGTGTGTGTGTGTGTTCGTGTGTGTGTGTTCGTGTGTGTGTGTGTGTGTGTGTGTGTGTGTGTGTGTGTGTGTGTGTGTGTGTGTGTGTGTGTGTGTTCGTGTGTGTGTGTTCGTGTGTGTGTGTTTGTGTGTGTGTGTGTGTGTGTGTGTGTGTGTGTGTGTGTGTGTGTGTGTGTGTGTGTGTGTGTGTGTGTGTGTGTGTGAGAGCAAAACAAGGAGCAAAACCACTAGAAAGGTTTTGCTAAACTTGAGCTGCAGGAGGCTTTACAAAGGTCACCACGACTTTTCCTGGCAGAAAAATTGCTGATCAAGTCATCATAAGACCCCCTATCTGCCACTTAAGCGCTCTGGTCCCATTGTTGACCGTAGATATCTTTTAATTAATTGAGTTTCAGTTTAGAAAAACTGCGCTGAGAAAGGATGCTCCGCCTCCGATGCGAAAATACGAGAGTTTTGAAGGCTGTACCATTTCAGGGAAGCGGGGGGGGGCAGACTCTTTTTATATATTAGGTAAAAACATGTCATTTCGTCATTTGCCCGAATTGAGTGATAGGGTACACAATAAAAAAACAACAACGGTGGGCCTGTTCATAACTAATTTATTTATTTTTTGTAATGTAATAATTATCATGACTTTTTTTCCGCAACCTTCATTTTGGGGGCCCCCACCAGGTACTCGGGGCCCTACGCGCTCTGCGTACTCTGCGTATGGGGAGCAGCGGCCCTGGCCATGAGTCAGACTTCAAATCTGATGTGTGGGACTTTAAACAAAACCCTTACACTAAGCATGTCTCAATTGGTGCTATCCTTGACACGGCAAAACTCGCCAAGCTGCGATTTTATATTGAGCCACTGAGCCAAAAGCTACAGACTAAGACCAGGACCAGGACCAGGACCAAGACCAGGACCAGGACAGTCTTCCTCAGTCTAGCTCAGATGGTTCAACTGCTGGTTCAACTGCCACAAATACCAACACAGACATCCCAGTGTCCTCCATTAACAAAAACTGTTAATGGAGGACATCACTCTGCAACATGCGATGGCAGCAGATACATCTGTGTCTGAGCCCTGAGTGACATTTGGCCCACAACGGCATGTAGAACTTGACAACCCAACTAAGGAGATCACAATTCTCGTTGCTTTAGTGACCTGACTCAAGCCTTCTCTGATCCTGACCCTTTGACTCGACCACTCGTAGTGAACCGGAAGCTCAAAGACAACACTCCCGAAGCTGGCCCTGGGTCTGCTGTTCTAAGAGATGTTCTAAGAGATGTTCTAAGAGATGTTCTAAGAGATGTTCCGAGTGCATTTTGGATTTGAATCTTATGATCGTGCACGCCATGGCACAACAATTAAGGTCCCTTTTATCAGGCACGACTTCAATGCTGCCACATGGAAAGCCATCGGCAGAATTCTGGTAAGGGGATAAAAAGAAAGCCACTACGTCCCCCATCAAGCTGGCAGCAGCTCTTGTAGAGGAGCTGTTGTTTGGAGAGGTGAACAGTGAAGTTTTTTGCTGTCTGTCGGTGGTCAAGAGCGTGACATCCTAAAACAAAGCCTTGCAAGACGTCAACTTGAAATTGTGGAGGCTCTCGACACACATGAACGTAGAAAGAGCGTCTCAGCAGACAACCTCCCAATCATTCTAACCGAAATTGCCCACAAAGAGACGGTGCAAAAGCCGACGTTTGTGATTGACTGCTGGAGAGAAATAACAAAAGGCAACCATCGGGCCGGATAATGAGAAACTAGCGATGCTATATGCAGATCTTGAAACCAAGAAGGTTCCCAGAAGATATGACCTCAAAGCAGAAAGCGGTGGAGCGTCACCTGGGAAGATATGTGGGGGAACTGAATGAAGAGGACCTTTCCAAGTTCCTTAGATTCTGCACTTGATCAAATCTATTTCTGTCAGATTGTCCTAATGCAAAATTCACTGCATTGTCTGATTACGCGAGACACCCAAACGCTCACACATGTGGAATGTTCTTAGAGTCTTAAGAGAGTCTTTCTTGCGGAATTCAATGAGGTACTCAAGAGCCATGTCTGGGTAATGGACGTAGTGTGATTATATTGTTGGGTGAGCTGAATTGAAATTCAAATGTTCCACTGTATGTATAAACGTTCAAAAGCACTGACACAATTGCTCTTGCACTTTGAAAGCCATTCATTTTTCTTCAAATATATTGTATTCATTAATTAACTAAGTTATTACAAATAACAGATTTTTTTAATGTTCTTTAAAGCGTAATTCCGGCGAAAATTTAACCCATTGTCTTTTTTTTTTGGCATGTACACACATCAAATGAGCCCTCCAGACCCTTTTTTTGTTGATAATCGAGTATAAGAATATAAGAGTTTAACCGGCGCAATGTTTGGCTTCCATGCTATTGGCTAGGGGCACAGCGAACGCTTCCAAATCGGCATTTTTTTAACCACTAATAAAGCTCAAAAAAGCACCAATCCTCTGCAGTAGCATGACTAGGGTCCCTACACATAAAACAAAGCCTCAACAACTTAGTTAGCGTAGCGGGAGTTTATTAAAAAAGACTGTTTTCCAAGTCTGTGCCTCACCCGTAGGTCCATGTTTCCTGGACAAGTCCACACAAGTCCATCACCGGCTACCCTAACTAATATAATAGAGGTGCCAACAAATTTTACTTACCAGTCTCCCCTCTTGATAATTGGCTGTTTTAAATTTGTTTGCGTCACACCCTGGCCTGCCTTTGCTGTCACCTTGTGTGAATTCCAGATTTGCACGACTTCATTTAGCTCATCCTGCATGAAAACTAATGATCCGAATAAATGAAATGCTGCGGAGAGCGCCGGCCCCTGAGCTGAAATGTCCTTTGCAAATTAGACTCGTAGTCCCTCATCGTGTGTGTGTGTCACATGTAGGCCTGAGGCTATCTGTTACAGTGTGTAGGGTATTGTAACATATTTCAGCCATAATATTCTCCCATAGCCACAATACTGAGTAAACATAACATAAGCCTTAAGACTGCTGCTGATCATACAAAGATGAAAGGGCTTTTTAAGGCTTTTAAAGCCACAGAACACGCCCACCTCTACCTTCTTATTTAACTCGGACTCCGCCATTTTAGAATCAGAATCTCTTGGGCGGCGTATCGATTAGATGTAAAGCTTAGAGATGCTCCGCCCGTGTTATGTACGATCCCTCCCCTTTTGTTTCATAGACGATAGACAATAGATCAAAACCTTAACCAAATAAAGTGAGTTAAAAGCGATCCTGTCTCGGCGGCCTTTCCTGGACCAAAATTCATAACAGTATCATCAAAGAGGTTTTAAAAGCAAAACTATTTCACTATGGAATTAATCATCATGGATAAGGAATGGTTGTGCATGTGATAGTGTAGGCTATGAGTCACGGCCGTGCCTGAACTGGCCACAGATATGACTCATAAAAGGGACAGTTACTGTGTGCCATTTCCATGGAACGGAATGGAACTAACATAGTTGTAAAAGGTGTGCCTGACTCTTAGGGTGGATTCACACTCGGACCCTTTCAGCCCTGAACCCGCTCTGGGAACAGTCGCCCCACACTTAATTGGAATCAGTCCGATTTGTTATGAATTTTGGTCCAGGAAAGGCCGCCGAGACAGGATCGCTTTTAACTCACTTTATTTGGTTAAGGTTATTGGTCTATTGTCTATCGTCTATGAAACAAAAGGAGAGGGATCGTACATAACACGCGCGGAGCATCTCTAAGCTTTACATCTAATCGATACGCCGCCCAAGAGATTCTACCCTAAAATGGCGGAGTCCGAGTTAAATAAGAAGGTAGAGGTGGGCGTGTTCTGTGGCTTTAAAAGCCCGCCCCCTTTCATGACCAGCTGCTGCCTGGTTGTGCAGCAGTCTTAAGGCTTATGTTACGTATACTCAGTATTGTGGCTATGGGAGAATATTACGGCTGAAATATGTTACAGATTACAGTAAGTGTGGAGCAACTGCTGTTCCCAGGTCACATTTAGGGCCGAAAGGGTCAAAGTGTGACTCCACCCTCAAAGACGCCGTCTTTCAGCGGCTCTTAATCCGAGCATGTGCGCTCTTGATGACGAGGAGCGTCGTTGTGGTGATGCACAGGTATAGCTAACAGGCCTAGAAGACGACAGACGTCACAGGCACCAGCGTTATGCTGAACCCTCATTTGAGTCCTATGTATTCTACTGTACTGTCTACAGCGTGGACGATGGGTCTAACGTGAACAGCTTTAATAGACACCTAAGAGCTTGTGTGGTGTGTGTGAGATCTGGCAACAGCGGGTCACGTAGGCCTGTCACTAATCATTTCTGTTGTGATGAACCACACAGACCACAGAGTTGACAGGGCGGCCGTTTTGGACTTTAACGGGATACGTTGTGTTTGAAAGCGCCGAGGTAGGCTAGGCTTAATGAGTTTCAACGTTTAGCTTGGCTGAACAAGATTTAGGAAACAGAATTGGCTCAGATTCTTGTCCAAGAAATCAACGGAGAAATACCCGTCATCTCGAAGGGTTTTAGAAAGGCTCATCCAGAACCGCACGCTTTGTCTCCTCAAAACCCCCCCACCGGGACCCAATCCGCTGGTCTGCAGCGCCACGTCCATAACGGAAGCTTCGGTCTCCAGAAAAATAATCAGTGCAAAAAGACGAGCATGTTTTTCGACGTGACCATTTTCAGTCCCTCTGTCAGCATGCATTCGCTCCGGGCGTCCACCCAAGAGAGCAGCGGATGAGATGTAGCAGCCTGCTATTACTCTGGGTCCTTGTTTGTTGTGTAGGCCTCCATCCACACAATGTAGCGACAAAAACCGTCCATGCAACCGCTGATTGCAGTGCCGAATGGCTTTAGTTTACCGTACCCATCCACGGGCCAGAGCGCGCACGAGGACCTCTGCTGCGATAACGTCTGCGTCTCTGATGCCGCACACGTCTGTTCCACACCTTCAGGATGAGAAACTTCCTCAATTGTCCAATTGTATCTTGCGATA
>NC_140290.1:2621996-2639127 GCF_964030765.1 Micromesistius poutassou | reverse complement strand
GGGGTTATCAAAGTCACAGAGCACTTTCATTTCCTGCCCTTTACCCATTACTCAGAGACATTCACTGGAACAGGAGAATTTCAAGAAGCTGAAATTCCAGGGTTAACAGATACAGTATGTTGAGTCATACAGAAAAGTCATATTTGGGGTATCGGATACCAGGCTTAGATTGATGATGTCTGCACTGAATCATTAGACTCAGTTAATTAAAAAGTGTGTGTGTGTGTGTGGGGGGTGTGTGTGTGTGTGTGTGTGTGTGTGTGTGTGTGTGTGTGTGTGTGTGTGTTGGTGTGTGTGTGTGTGTATAAGGGCGGTGCCATGCGTATGCACATGACAAGATAACACTTTTTGCTGGAATTTATTTGTTTTTATTAGCGGTTTATTTGTTTTTTTATTAGCGTGACGAGACGACCGTCACGTGCGCTTGTGCCAGGAAAAATTTGCGCCCTGAAAAATAATATATCGTTGAAAAGATACTTTTGTTTGTTTTGGGTCCTCTGTGTGATTGAAGCAACCGATTACTACTTAACACTACTTGGAAGATGTGTGTTGTGTGAGCGGGAAGGACTGACAAAGTAATTTCCCTATAGACTGCATGACCTGTATCTGAAGTGTGTGTGTTTGTGTGTGTGTGTGTGTGTGTGTGTGTGTGTGTGTGTGTGTGAAAAAAAAAAGTGATATTCGAACAAAACAAATACTTTAATACCACAAAGGTGTCGCCAAAGGGAGGCGAAAGAGAACGACACGGAAATCTCAGAGATGACCACTTTAACTAGATGTGTATAAATTGAAGAATAGGCCATTTATACACTCTTAATAGCCGTACAGCAGACGTGCACCAGATCGCAGATTGATCCTTTTACACCGCACGCCTGGTCAAGGGGTCTAGGGGTACCGGAGCCCCTGTGTGGTGGTCTAGGGGTACCACAGCCCTGTGTGGGGGTCTAGGGGTACCGGAGCCCTGTGTGGTGGTCTAGGGGTACCACAGCCCTGTGTGGTGGTCTAGGGGTACCGGAGCCCCTGTGTGGTGGTCTAGGGGTACCGGAGCTGCGGGGAGCTGCGGGGTCTAAAGGTACCAAACAGCGGACATGAAATAAAGATGAAGCTAAAATGATTATTAAGTGTCCAACGTGTAGAAGGTAGAAACATATTGCGGTGAGGTTGCAGACTGCAACCCCTCCCCCTCCCCGTGTGATGATGGTGACGGTGGGCTGTACATGCCTGGATTGTGTCACTTTCCAGTAGGTACTTGAGTGGGTTCTTCCAAAATGATGCCATCTTCTACGACAGCACAACTTAACACCAGGAGAAACTGTTCTTCTGACAAACAAAACTTAGATATAAGAGCATATTCATAACGTGTTTCAGGTTCAACCTATCCGACACATTTGTGAGCTTCTTCCTCGACATGGAAATCAGTCTTTCTGAACCCAAACAGCCATACCGTCCAGGGGGGGGTGGGGTGTGTGTGTGTGTGTGTGTGTGTGGGGGGGGGGGGGGGGGGGGGGGGCGCTTGCTTGAGTCAGAGTTCTGATTACAGCATAAACAATGTCCCCCCGGAGTGAACCCAGACCGCACCGGAGTCTGGAGTCCTGAGCTCCCTCTGAGAAGGGATTCAGACGAGGATGACGGAGACGGCGGGGCGGCGGCGGCGGGGCGGTGGGTGAGCACAGGGCACTCAACCCTGTTGACGTCTTGCTGAGTAACGATTCTTAGAATGTATCCTCTCACGTCCACTTCCTCTTCCACATAACAACGAAAATCAACTGTAATAAATAGATAGAGTGACAGTTCCGTAATCACGCACAGATGGATTGGCCTACGCTGCGTTCTCTCTCCAAGGCACTTGGAGAGAAATGAAAGGATCCAATAACAACAAGCAGTGCCCTCTCTGCCATCACAGAGCCGTCGTCACCCCTGGAAACCCCCAGACCGCCACTGGCAGCATCGCAGCATTGGAACAACACAAATGTCTTCACTTTTATTGGGTTCTTTGAAAAGCACAATTTAAGGAAAGTTTTTTTAAAGTGGAAAGTGCCTTAGTGGAGCTCATTAAATCATGAATACATCGGGGGATTATCCTCCTACATACATTGATGATACATTGCAATATATATATATATATATATATATGTATACATATACATTAAAAGGCAAAGGCTTTAACCAGTCTCATAATGGGATTTGATCTGAATAATACTATCATTCATTGAGGAAAAAAAAAGTGCTGTCGTCCTCCACGTGACCACTGGACATAAGTTGTTCAAAGTAGTTTTCTGCTGACTAGGACAATTGACCCACTCGATAGGATCGATGAATCCTATTCATCGATTCCCCCCCCCCCCCCCCGGATATCCGAGTTAAGCAAAATCCATCTGGCTAAGTCATGGGCGAATACGGGGGCAGGCAGAATTGGGTGGTAACGAAAGTTATCGGGAAATCACAGCAATATGAAACGTGCTATAAATACACTCTTCCTCAAGATAAGGTATTCAACAAGTTGACGTTCGCATCGCAACATGACTTCTTTATCAAGTAGGTCTAAGTCGAGCGGATGTTGTTGTTGTGCAGGCGACACTTTCTTTTGTCACACGCTGTTGTGGTGTGAGTGTGTGTGTGTGTGTGTGTGTGTGTGGTTTATCCTCACTCGCTCCTTTCCCTTCCCTGCAGACTTCCCTCTGCGCTCTGCGATCACACTGGGGACGTTGGCGTGGTTCACCTTGGCCAGGCCGCTGGCCACCCCCCCGTCGGCCCACCTGCTGGACCGCCCGTCGGGAGAACCTCCGGGCCAGGAGATGGAGGCCCCCGGGCTGCTCTGCGACTCCCCGGTGTGGGGTGTGTTCATCGCGTCCACCACGCGTCACAAGAAACAGGTGAGCGGTCCCGATAGGCGGCAGAGACGGTCCTGCCCGTGTCCTAACGCGGTGCTTTTGCTTGTTGGTTTACTTTAATTTAGATGTTGAATTGATTTGCTTTTGTCACGTGGTTCGATTTTTTTCTTTTCGTGTATAGTGTATATAGACGACAAAATGGGAAACAGGAACGACGATGTCGATATCCCTCTGCTTGATTCCTATAATAACTGTAGTACTACATATTTAAACATTTCACCATTCTTCCCAAACTCCTCCAGTTTGAAGATGAATTCTCAAACCGGGCAAATTACGACTTTCTGGAACGAACCGACGTCCCCTCGCCTCCTGCAGGCTGCCCGGTCACCATCAACAAGGTAAAGCCGGGGGGCCTAATTATATACGCTTAATGTAATAAATAACATAAAGAGAATGGATGAGAAATAAAAATAAACGCATTGCATGAAATTGTTGTTAGAAGTGACAGTGACAGAGTGAGAGTTTACATAAATATCATTCAACCTATGTAGGGGAGATCTTTATTAATTGCTTGGAATTATGCTTGGAAATAGGCTAAACTAATTTGACTTTGTCATTCTTTAGCTTTGTGACTTTTTCCCATGGCAATGTAAAGGGTTGTATCCCAGAAATAAATGTATACAATGTGTACAATTACATCTCATCTGGGTAATAGAGGCTTGTATGTTCAGCCTTGTATATTGCATATATAATCACTGAGAGAGACACAGGTCCTTGACTCCCGACGCACGCGTTAACAGAGCCTGGCGGCTGGTCCTTTTCTGGCTCATTGCGTTTTCATTTGCAAATACGATTAGGCCCACATCAACCCGTGGTGCCGCTGCGCCGCGGAGGTTGACCCGCTCTCTCTTCTCTTCTGCTGGTGCGCAGGAGGCGTGTCTCTTGAGGCTGGTGCAGGGTCTGCAGGTGTACAAGGTGCTGCTGACGCACGTGAAGAAGGAGTACCCTGACAACGCCCTTCTGCCGCACATCAGGGTCAACAGAGACCTGCTGATTCGTCTCATCAAGGAGAAGGTGAGAACGGCGTTACTGCTCCTCTGTTAACGCTAGGGGGTGTGACGATACGCTAAAGTCACGGTTCGGTACGTACCTCGGTTTTTTAAGTCACGGTTCGGTATGTGTTTTTCGGTACAGCAGTTTTTATTATTTTATTTAAAAAAAATGATTTTGATTTGATTTATTAAATTGTATCAAACAAATGCCTTACACAAATGAAAATACATCAAATACAATCGAGGATAAAAACGCAATAAAGTCCAGGACTTATTTCCATTGTGGTCCTCAACGCAAAACATCAGGACGAGACGAGACAGTCACAGAGTGTGTGATCATCAATAAAAACTTAATTAAAGTTTTTTTTGTTTTTCTCTGTACGTATAGAAATGAAACAAAGTGCATCGAACCGTTAGACCCGTACCAAAATATTTCGGTTCGAATGCGCGTATCGTCACGCCCCTAATGAATACACACAAGTTGGCCCAGGTGGGGGGCAACACAACACAACACAAAGGCACAAAGGGCTGCATCCCACCACCAGTGGCGTAACATCACGGTCGACGGCCCCGGTGCAGATATTTTTGCGCCGTTGATGCCATAGCGGAGTTGCGATCTGATTTTTTATAAAGACAATATTAATATGGGGAAGAAATAACAAATATAAGGACGGTATTTTGGGGGACCCAAAAGGCTTCCTCCATGGGCCCCTGACGGCGTCTGGGCCCCGGACAGCTGCACCGGTTGCACCGTCGATATTTACGCCACTGCCGACCACAGTCCACTGCAGTCCTGTTTTTAAACCAAACACGTTATTTATTGATTGTCTGCCCAACAGATGAGGCACCCGGAGCGCCTGGCGGAGCTCGGCGACGCCGAGGCCCAGAGGATACTGAGAGGTCTGGAGAACAACAACACCTTCGACAGGAAGCTCACGGCGCACAGCATCCTGCGCAGGCTGCACCTGTTCCTGATCGACAGCCGCCGCGACCTCTCCCGCAAGGAGAAGGTGTGGTAGCGGCCGTAGGTAGAGCCGCGGCTCACAGAGCTACAGCTCCAAGTCCAAATCCAAGCCCCAAAACGGAACCGCGTTCAAAGCTGCTCCGAGTGATTTACAAATGGGAAGATTTTGTCTTCGCTTGTCAAATCGAAATGAGTTGCGACGGTTTGTTCTGTGTTTTAATTAGGTTATTTAATTAGGTTATTTCGTAACTGTTAATTAATTTATCATTATTTATGTTGAACTTATTTATTATGGTCTTTGTTCTTTGCGTTGTTGAAGTCGCTGTTTACATGAGATCTTTTTAACGTATTTTCTTACCTTGAATGTACTGTAGCCAGTTGGTACTGGACACTTTTTTATATTTCAATGATGCAAATATTATAAATATTTATTAAAAATATCACTTATAAAGCTGAAACTGCACCGGTCAATGTCAGGTTTCAAGAATAATGTATTAGTTTTTCTTTAATTAAACCTTTTCTAAAGTTGACATTTTATTTTTGTAAGTGTGTTAAATAAACAAATGTCCAATGCAATTTGTCTTAATGATATGCATTTTTAAGTCATAATTACACAAATGCCCGTGCACACACACACACACAAGATTTTACCTAGCTAAGAATATAGCATGAACATATAGTGTACAACTTTCCAGGTAGAGTGTGAAGCGTAAGAGTATGGTCCAAGAGTAACTTGGACCATACCAAATGAATGTTTCTCCAGGATTGAACCTCACCGGCCAAACAGTACTTTGTGTGTTGCGTGACCACCAGACCTTACAGTGGTACAGTCCCAAGGGAACAATCTATTACTCAACAGCGTTTATTGTTGCGTGTATCAAACTAAGATGCCACAGAAAGGAAATCTTGAAAATAAATAAAATGTGATATGCAGATACACACGCAGACACTGTAATCTCACTGAAGGTTTATTGTCAGAATCTCCAGGATAAAAACAGCCATTTCCAACGTGTGCAGATATGCGTATAACAATACTGCACATGCAAACACAGCATTACACAAATATAAACAGATTAACAAAGAGTCGTGCGACGTCCCCTCCTCCTCCAATCATCATCAACATTGATCGCTTGGTCATCTGCAATTCAGACATAAATACAGACACCATATTCTATGTATTTTTATATATGCTATATTTCTGAGGGCCATAAGTTATTACAGGAACAGTCCGTTGTGATCCGCTTGACTGTCTGAGGCAGCGCCCGGCCACGTGATGAATGATGGATGGAGGTGGTCAGTCGCGTGCAGAGTCTTCCTCAGCCCCACAGCAAACTAGTCGAGAGTCGAGAAGAAATAAAACAGAATCAACACGGCAGACCTGTTAACGTCCCTTGAGACTTTGAAGTGGACAATGCTTTGTCCGTGTCATTTGTCCAGTAGTACAGCATGGTCTTTGTGATGAGAGCACTTGCGCGCTGTATCACTGCGATTATTCAACAAACTCCAAACTGACCAACACACTGGCCGTTTCTCAATTCGCGTTCTCGTGTGTTCTCGTGTACTTGCGTTCTCGATAAACGTCATCAGTGGTAGCCCAATCACTGTTCCAATTCCAAGTACGCGAGAACGCGAGTACTGTCGTAAAACCCGGAAGTGTTCTCGATGCGTTCTCGATGAGGCCGTTCTACCGAGGACGCATCGGAGGTGACTCGTGTGGACTTGGGACCGTTAAATATCCCAGAATGCATCATCGAGTCCGCTGCTGTTCCAATTGCAGGTGCGTACTCGCGTTCTCGGAAGTCCGTACTTGAAAGTCCGGACTTGCCAAGTACGTACTTCCAAGTCCGCGAGAACGTAGTCCGCGTACTTGGTATTGAGAAACGGCCATTGATTCAGAAAGACGAAAGGGCTGTGTTACAAGGTAGTACAGGGAAATGATTTAGCCGTATTATATTGTTAACTGAGGTTTTGATGAAGCCAGGAGGGAAGGGTACAATGGCTCGATCACAGGTATTGTCCTCAAAAAAGTGACATTTTGTACAAACCTCAGAACTGTGGGCTCAGGCATCCCTGGATCTGCTCCACGCTGGAAGCCTGAAATGAAAACATTTAAAAAAAAGAAGGTTTTGTCTGAGCCCATCAGGTACACCCTAATGGAGCATCATACTCATGGGGCATCCTGCCAACCACTCAGGAGGCTCCAAGTCAAGTTAGAACCTGGCAACAAACTTTGATCACAAATAAAAATAAATGACCAGAGGGGTATTCCATCAATCAAGCTAAACGCAAAGCCGGGCCTATTTCGACAAGCCTGGCAAACTCTCAGTGAAGAGTTCCGTTCCATTTACGTGACTTAAGGGACTCTCCGCTAAGTAACCATGGGGATTTATCCCACCAAACTAACCTGTTCGGTGGCAGGCTAACTGCCAGGCTTACTTGAGCGGTGTTTCAGAGAAGTCCATCTGTCGGAAACACGTGTACCAACAGAAGGTTCCGCCAAGCCTAGTCCTCACGATTTTTGAGAAGTCATTGGCATTGGCTTTTTTTTGTAATTCCCTTTGTGTCAGAGAAAGTAGGCCAAACAATATACTTTTTATATAACAATTATGTCTTACAATTTCCCCAGAACCCAAATATAACTTGCAAAACCCCCAGTGAAGTTGATGTTAATGTTAACAATACTGATAGTGAAGTCTTGGTAACAATGACAAAGACACTGCTGCATGGGAAATTGTCAGCCACATAAATTCCATTCAGGTGAGTTCATTAATAGGTGAATTTAATGTATGAATTTATTGGTAGGATGGGCCTTCCAAGAGGACTAGGGTACATAAGCATGGCATGCCCTTTTCTAGACGAAGAGCCAATTGATTTAGGTGCTCAGTTGTTAAGGCAGGCAACCGATTCTGTTGAGATAAATACTATGGTTAGTCAATTTAGAATATTTTCTTCTGGCTGCATTTGCTAGGCCTATCTCTTCAAAGAAATGGAAAATAAATGGCATGAAAAGTTATTTGATCTCTCCAGTAATCCTTCCTAAATTAAATTACAAAACCATGGTCGATATCCAATTAAAATATCTTACACTTAATACTCCTTCCTTACGCATTAAACCGATCTGCGATTCTTTTTGCCAGGCGGCCGCCCTGTTTTTATTAATGGTTATTAGTTAGTTATTATATGCTTGTACTCCTCATAGACCTCCACAAGCTCACAAGTTCACCGCTGGAAAAGAATCCCGCTCTGTCCTTTTCGGCCATTTGATCCATGAATCGACATTCACGGTTCTGGGCTGGTTACACATCTTGTGAACGCACGTAAACACGCGAAAACGTTGGAAGTTGGCGTTAGTTTATAACCGGGCTTAATCAACTAAGCGCCGCCTCCGTTAGCGACTTTGATGGAATACCCCTAAGGTCCAATCTGCATGGGTCCGTATGTTAACAATAACGTTGCATTAAGGGCTGAGCCAGAAAAAAAGAGTTGATACACAAACAAGAGTGTGTTGGTGACGATACAGGCCTACGGTGGCTAACCCTAGCACCAGTCCGATAACAGGCTATGAATGTTCCCTTAAAACCAATAGATTTATATTTAGAAGGCACTTTTATCCAAAGCGACTTACAATAATTCCAATTGTCAGAAGAAAGCGAAACAACAATATATTGCTGCCGGTACAATAAGTTCAATACAACATACAATATGTTCATAAAACCAAAGATAGCTAGATAACTGTTACTTGTAGTTGCAGACCAAAACATATTCGACCACTCTGCTAGAATGAATTGGATCAAGATAGAATACTGGAAGAATGCACTGGAAAAGGTTACTACTGTGACCAAGTAGTTTGTCTCTCTAAGGAGAGCCAAAACTTTCGTAAGAAAAGTTATTCCTAAGTTACACACTCCGCCTCTGGACTTCATTGGCCAACCATTACTCATTCTTTATACAAATGAAAAACGCCTCCATATTAAGGCCTTCATTTGAAAACAACCTTGAAATAGATTATTACGATAAGACCAAGATACTTTATCCATCCAGACGGGAAATGAGAGGGGCTGACACATTTTTTACTTTTAGTGGCAGGATTTACGCAATCTGGATTTGGCTCACAGGAATATAACATCACCTCCCAATATCTGCCGACTGTACGGTGAGACAGGCTCGGTGGGAGGATTACCGCTACTCATAAAACAGATGTGGCTCACCGGATGCCTGCATTATGATTGAACGTGTTCTCTGAGGTCATAACTAAAGTTTCACTGGAATCGAAAGTATGTGTGGGCCCTGGGGAAGTATTTCCCAAACGGACACAGGAAGTCAGACCTTTTTTTTTTTTTTTTTGTTGCATGATGCAATTGATTCCGAAATATCGATAGCTTATGTCGGCAGCCTGCCGCATTCTCCTGCAACCCCATAGGGGGTTCAGCCCCTGCCACAAATGTAATGGTCCTCATTTATACAGCGCTTTTATCCAAAGCGCTTTACAGTGTTGACTGACATTCACCCATTCATGCACACATTGACACATTGACACCGACGGCGGTGGTGTCGACCACGCAGGGCGACAGCCATCGGGTCAGGAGCAGTCAGGGTGAGGGCGTCTCGCTCAGGGACTCCTCCACACTCTAGGAGCTAGGAGGAGCCGGGGATCGAACCAGCAACCTTCCGGTTACGAACCAGCAACCTTCCGGTTACCAGCCAGCCAACCCGCTCTACCTCCTGCTGAGCTAATGCCCCCCAAATGTAGAGGTCACGACGAGTCGATGAGTGTCCCTGCTGGTATCTTCAACGGATGCACGTTCATCACGTTCATCACAGACAGCCCCCCCCCCCCCCCCGAGTGAAGGGGGGGACACAAGCCGCACACTCGTCTCACCACAACACACTAATCGCACCACAGATACGTCGATGTCATAAACGGCTAAGTGACGACCTGCAGCTGAATGCGCACACACACACCAACACATGGGCAGGGAAACTAACTATGATGATGATGATGAATGATAACTATGATTTTTTTTTTTTATTGTATTCTCCTCAGGCCTGACGCTTTCGGGGTCAGTAAAAGGGACGCGGATGATGAGTCAAGGATAATCCGAGGAAGAACCCCGGCCGGCCGGGGGCAGACGCTCCTAACAAACGAGGCACTGCTGCCTCCCCGGCCCGGAGAAAAGGTCCGAAGACCGTGAAGACAAAACGCGGGGCCCTTTCCAACCCGTACCGTCACACGGTGTCGTGCGTCCCCGCGGCGTGTGATCTCGACTTTTATCACACACACACACACACACACACACACACACACACACACACACATGGCCGAAAGGCAAATAATGCTAAGCTACATTGCTAGTGCTAACTTGACAGAAGATAACCAGATAACCCCGAATGTTGGAGACACTGACCTAGGTAGAGCACCGTGGGGATGAAGCCCCAGCGGATGACGAACTGGCCGCATTGGAAGACCTGCTGCAGCCGCTGCTTGGTCTCTTTACTCAGTTTAGCCATGGCTCACGGTGCAGCTTCAGACCGCTTCGTGTGTGGATCACGGGCTGCAGGATGACAGCAGGAGCGGACTCACTCGGTGACAGGGTTGCCAGATTGGGCTGGGAAAATCGGGCCCAATCTGGCAACACTGATCGCAGCGCTCTCGTAGCGCGCTGCGGGCCGGTTGCGACCGGCCAGGGTTGCCAGATTTTTTCAGGCCAATCTGGCAACGCTGCTCGGTGACTTCCCACTAGTACTTCACTAGTGCCGTATACCCGAGCCTAGTGTCGTGGGTGAATCGGCTAGAGGTCGAAGTCATCTGTGACACTAATGTGCGATTAAATATTGAAGCAGTACCGAGTTGACGTCGGTCAAGTAATGGGATTTTGGTGTTTGTTGCGCACTAGGCAAGTTTTTATCGGGACGCTGAATACCGTAAACGGGTTCAAGGCGTTGCTGTAGGTGTAGTAGTGCTTTGTTGAATAGCGATGTGCGCTATTGACTTCAGTGGGTATCTATGAAGGCCTCTATAAATCACATATTTAGCCTTTGTCAGTGTACACCTTCATTAAAAAAAATAATGATAATAATTGTATGTGCCCTTCTGGACACACCATAGAATAGGTTTTAATGATTACGTAAATGCAAGGGTTTCCACAAGGATTCTAAAGAAATAGAGATGACAGGTTGTATTCCTAGGTATACTGCTTGAATGCCACCTATGGATATTAACCGGTGAACAGTTATCCTAGACTTCCCATCCACAGAACTTATAACAAAACCAACAACACACAAATGTAATAGACACACTTTATTCCAATCTAGCATCAAGTTATTTTCAGAGGAAAACAAAAGGCCAAAATAAACCACCTTTAGTACGACAACAAGAACAAACATTTCCCCCTCAGCTGTAAAAATGTGATACTTCCCTCCAGAAAATGAGACGGTAGGCCTACTTATTACTTTCCCACCAAAATGTGGACACCTAGGAACACGTACTGAAATACATCAACAACCACACGATGCACCCGCTTGAGCACTGGAGAAATGAGTACCATTTGTTTGGTTTCTAAGTATGAAAAATACCACAGATCCAATGCTTTTGTCTCACTGTTTGCAACATGGAACACAAGATGTCCATCAGACAACTTCCCCAAATCAAAAAACAAAAATCATGCCATTTGTAAAACACTTTATTCTGCCATGGGACACAGCGACTCAGAGAAAAGGTGCTAGAGGAGTACAAAAAGAAAGGACATAAATATTGCTTCCACGGGGCGATACCAATACTGTCCGCTTGTAAACAAGAAGAATCAGTTGGTCTGCTGCTGCTTTCCTCCTCAGCTCAACGATGTTAAACTATACCCATTTACTTTGATGAATGCAAAGGAAAACCTGGAGAATTGTTGATTTTAAAAGTTTAAAGAAGAGGATGAACCACAGATGTGTTAACACAGGTTTGTTTCTTTTTTTTAAAGGAAGGATCATTTTGGGAACAATTGCTATTGCTATCAGTTACTTTGAGGAAGTTCATGAAAAAGACGAAGGAAACATGATCGTTACATCAATCAGCAGCCAATTTTCTAAAAACCGTTAAGACACACACACACACACACACACACACACACTTAAAACAAATCTTCTCAAACACAGTTTATAGCAATGTGTGCATAAGGTTCACCAGTTTTCCCGACTCATTTAAAATGGGACTTTTGTGAGCAGGAACACCGATTTGTCCTTAGGAGGGAAAGAGGTGTAGGACTACTGGTTAAGAACACACAGGCTCCATCGGTCATCTGTGTTTGTTGCACACTAAGCAAGTTTTTATTGGGACACTGAATACCGTAAACGGGTTCAAGGCGTTGCTGTAGGTGTAGTGCTTTGTTGAATAGCGATGTGCGCTATTGACTTCAGTGGGTATCTATGAAGGCCTCTATAAATCACATATTTAGCCTTTGTCAGTGTACACCTTCATTAAAAAAATAATGATAATAATTGTATGTGCCCTTCTGGACACACCATAGAATAGGTTTTAATGATTACGTAAATGCAAGGGTTTCCACAAGGATTCTAAAGAAATAGAGATGGCAGGTTGTATTCCTAGGTATACTGAATGCCACCTATGTATGGAGGTAGATTTGTGTCTTTATTATGCAATCAAACAGAATATGTTTGAGAGCAAAACTTTCCACACTGCAATCAAAAAATAGATTTGAGAGCAAAACTATCGACACTGCAATCAAAAAATGTTTTATTGCAAGTAAAATAAATGTGATTAAAAATGTATTAATGGGAATCCAAAAGTTTTGTCTGCAAATCCAAAAGTTTTGTTTGCGAATCCAAAAGTTTTGTTTGCGAATCCAACAGTTTTGCTTGTGAATCCAAAAGTTTTGCTTGTGAATCCAAAATTTTTGTTTGCGAATCCAAAAGTTTTGCTTGTGAATCCAAAAGTTTTGCTTGTGAATCCAAAAGTTTTGTCTGCAAATCCAAAAGTTTTGTTTGCGAATCCAAAAGTTTTGTTTGTGAATCCAAAAGTTTTGTTTGCAAATCCAAAAGTTTTGCTTGTGAATCCAAAAGTTTTGTTTGCGAATCCAAAAGTTTTGCTTGCTGTTGAGCTGAATCTCGTGGGCGGGACCTACGCCGAAAGATGTAAGACACGTCTCTATTGGCCAGTCTCGATTGGAGTGACAGCTTGGCAACATCCACAGTTAGTAACGAGAGAGGAAGTTTTGAAGTCCATGATGAGACCGAGCGGGACTCAGGAGCGGAGTTGCCAAGCTGTCACTCCGATCGAGACTGGCCAATAGAGACGTGTCTTACATCTTTCGGCGTAGGTCCCGCCCACGAGATTCAGCTCAACAGCAAGCAAAACTTTTGGATTCGCAAACAAAACTTTTGGATTTGCAGACAAAACTTTTGGATTCCCATTAATACATTTTTAATCACATTTATTTTACTTGCAATAAAACATTTTTTGATTGCAGTGTGGAAAGTTTTGCTCTCAAACCTATTCTGTTTGATTGCACACAAGACACAAATTTACCATACCTATGGATATTAACCGGTGAACAGTTATCCTAGACTTGCCATCCACAGAACTCGTAACAAAACCAACAACACACAAATGTAATAGACACACTTTATTCCAATCTAGCATCAAGTTATTTTCAGAGGAAAACAAAAGGCCAAAATAAACCACCTTTAGTACGACAACAAGAACAAACATTTCCCCCTCAGCTGTAAAAATGTGATACTTCCCTCCAGAAAATGAGACGGTACTTATTACTTTCCCACCAAAATGTGGACACCTAGGAACACGTACTGAAATACATCAACAACCACACGATGCACCCGCTTGAGCACTGGAGAGTGTTTGGATAAAAACAAGTCTGAGGACACCCACACAAGCAGATGGATTGCATATGAATCCATTGTCCTAGCAGTGGAAATTCGACTATGCCATGTGACCAAAATACACAAAGGTAACTAAAGGAAACCTGTACCTTCAGCCCCACCACTGGGAGTGTGATGTGGTGTGATTTGGAGCGCACAAGAATCAAGATTGCCTCGTAAACTTCTTATTCCCCACTCTCGGAATTATCTTAAAGGGGCCAAAAGACTAAACCCTTCACACATAACGTTCTTAAAGAATAAGGACGTATCACACATGTTTCTTGAACCTTTGGCATGGAGGCATGGGGAAATGTTCACATTTGTTTGTCACTTCTGTAGCCTTCAACAATGAGGACGTTCAAAACTTAGCAATGAGTACCATTTGTTTGGTTTCTAAGTATGAAAAATACCACAGATCCAATGCTTTTGTCTCACTGTTTGCAACATGGAACACAAGATATCCATCAGACAACTGCCCCAAATCAAAAAACAAAAATCATGCCATTTGTAAAACACTTTATTCTGCCATGGGACACAGCGACTCAGAGAAAAGGTGCTAGAGGAGTACAAAAAGAAAGGACATAAATATTGCTTCCACAGGGCGATGCCAATACTGTCCGCTTGTAAACACGAAGAATCAGTTGGTCTGCTGCTGCTTTCCTCCTCAGCTCAACGATGTTAAACTATACCCATTTACTTTGATGAATGCAAAGGAAAACCTGGAGAATTGTTGATTTTAAAAGTTTAAAGAAGAGGATGAACCACAGATGTGTTAACACAGGTTTGTTTCTTTTTTTTAAAGGAAGGATCATTTTGGGAACAATTGCTATTGCTATCAGTTACTTTGAGGAAGTTCATGAAAAAGACAAGTTTCATTTCACAAAGGAAACATGATCAATCAGCAGCCAATTTTCTAAAAACCGTTAAAAGACACACACACACACACACACACACACACACACACACACACACACACACACACACACACACACACACACACACACACACACACACACACACACACACACACACTTTAACAAATCTTCTCAAACACAGTTTATAGCAATGTGTGCATAAGGTTCACCAGTTTTCCCGACTCATTTAAAATGGGACTTCTGTGGGCAGGAACACCGATTTGTCCTTAGGAGGGAAAGAGGTGTAGGACTACTGGTTAAGAACACACAGGCTCCATCGGTCAGGCCCAGGACTGGCCCTTTAAGTTGGGGGTGCTTTAGTTGGGGGCGGGGGGGGGGGTGTTTGGGGGCTGGCTAAGCTGATGGAAGCCGACTAGATGGGTGTTTTGGGGGTAACACTACAGATGGGGGGGGTGGGGGTTTAGGGGGGGGGGGGGGGGGGGGAAAGACACTTGGAACATGGTGGCAGGTGATACAGGAGCAGAACTCCAAATCAATACTTTGTGGTCATTTGCACTTAGCACGGCTTGGAGCTCCAGGTCAACCGGGGTACGGGGGTCAGATGCAAATCACGAGTCACATGGGACAAGAGGGGGACCACGGGCGCTTTGCGGGTCACGGCGCGGGGGGGGGGGGGGGGTTCAAAGGTCGGGGCCCAGGTGCACGCTGATGCTGGTGGAGAGGGGCGAGTGGCTGGGCCCCAGCCCCTCCTCCTGCATGCTGCAGGAGTAGCGCGCGGCCTCGTGGGCGCCGGCGTCGGAGCCGGAGTGGTGGAGGTGGTGGAGGTGGTGGTGGTGGAGGTGGTGGTGGAGGTGCTGCTGCTGCTGGAGGTGGTGGTTGGGCACCGGGCCGCCGCCGCCGCTGGCCTCGAAGGAGCGGGAGAAGACGGCGCTGGCGGTTCGCGTCAGGCTGCTGAGGGCCCCCGCCTTGGGCACCGATTGGCTGGAGGTGAGCGTCAGCCGCTTGACGGACAGCTCGGCGCCCTCGCCGGCGGCGGTGGAGGCGGCCCGCCCCCCCCCCGCCGGCGCCGCCGGGCCCGCCTCCTTGTCCCTGCTGGTGCGCCCGGCCAGCCGGCACTTCTTCATGGCCCGCGCCCCCAGGCCCGGCGTGGTGAAACTGTTGCTTATGGTGATGGTGGGCGGGGCCGCGTCGCCCGCCGCCGCCGCCGCCGCCGCCGCCGTTAGACCGGGCCACACCCCTTCGTCCACCTCGGAGATCTCCATCAGCTCGTCCGGGGAACCCAGATCAACAGCGTCTGAGAGGGGGAGGGAGAGGGAGCGAGGGAGGGGAGATGGGGAGGAGGTGAAGACCAGGAGAAGGAGATCCACATCGGAGACATAAGCAGCAGAGAGAGGAGTGGACGGGCGATGTGAGACTGTACCATCTGTCACCAGCCTCTGGACGCCGGGGCCCCACGTTTGAACCAATCCAATTATAATAAGTCATCAAATCAACCTGGCTCTATATGCAAATTTAGGTTATTACACTTTGGGACACGTTAATGTTAAAAAGATCAGCTGCTGGTGCCGGCAACTCTTGAGGCGTGGCAGAGGGATGTGTGACAGACGGTCAGTTTCATTGTCTTCCAGCAGGTGGCGCAAAAACACCGTGGTTCTCCGTCCACACCGACCGTAAGACACGGGGGGGGGGCGGGCATACGGTGGGGTTAGGTAAGAACAGCCAGGAGGTGGAGTCAGTGAATCGTTCTCAGAGGAGCGCTTGAATTTCCCCGCCCCCCAAAGAGAGCAGGGGGCGGTGAGGGGTTAGTGTGTCAAAAAAGCAGAAGCGTCAGAGAAATTACAAAGCGGGGGGGAAGAACAATTTGGAGAGAGCCCCCTGAAAGTTAAGACAATTTCTCCACCCCAGGGGAGATACAAACACGTACACACACACACACACTGTGTGTGTGTGACCATAAACACCTGCACCAAAGGGTCCCACCGTCCACAAAAAAATTATAGTGGTTAACACACACACACACACACTAATCCTACCTATCAGAGGGACCAAATCCGTCTCCCATAGCAACCCAGTAGTTACGTGTCGAGGCATATTATAAAGGCGACAACGTCAACACACCAAAGGCAAGAGATTGCATAAGAAAAAAAAAAAAAAAAAAAAAAAAGGTACTCGCAACCAAAAGTGAGAACTGTGTCTTGTACTAATCTACCAAACATCTCAGGAGACAAGTCATTTTACTGATACTAAACTAAAAACACATTTATATAATAATATATTGATACTGGTGGCCACGTTCAGTAGTCTCAAGGTCCTCTATTGAACTTGGAACAAAGCCTGTTACTGGATAGCGCTGGACACACGCCGGTGAACCTGCACACGGCCAGGCCTCAACCCCAACCCTGAGGTTCTACTGGACACACAGAGCAACACACCTACACACACCCAAAGACAGAACGACAGAGTCTCAGTATCATTTAAGAACCCGGGGTCAGTGTCAGGTCCCCGGCGACTCTGACATCACAGCTCTGG
>NC_140290.1:2604496-2616996 GCF_964030765.1 Micromesistius poutassou | reverse complement strand
CCGAGAAAAGATTTATGCAAAAAAATAAATCGGCTGGCTAATAAGCGTATTATATATTTTTTTTCCTTCTTTTCCCACAAATATAAACAGGTCAAAAAAAAAAGTTTTCTCAAGTGTTTTCTCAACAATACGAGAAGCTAATATAATAATAAAAAAATTAAAAAAACAATATTAATAATTTGAGCTGTGAAAAAGGGGTAGGTTTAAATAAGTTTACACTTCTTCCTACTCCTTTTCAGGCATATCATATTAATATATGTAATTTGTTTTCTTTTTTGTGAAATAATTTAAACATTTTTTTGTTTTTGTTGATTGTATTTTCATGCTTTTCATTTTTGTTTTGTATTTTTGATATGTCTGAAATAAATTGAATCAAATCAAGTGAACACGTTACGCTGTCCTAGCGCTGACACTCGCATTTCCCATCGTGGATTCATAATCCAAGATAGTCGTCAATTCATTTGAAGCCTCGATGTCTTTGAGAAGGGCGTGTGTACCAGCCTCAGGTCCGCCCTTGGTGGTGGACCTGAGGCACCTGGGCCGGCGCTCTACCGCGCAGTCTTAGGGTCAAGCCCTCCTGCTCCCAGGGACACTCCGGGATTAGGGCTGAGCGGAAACCAAGTAGATGGCATGCAAATAATCTCCAGGGATTACATAGGGGCCCGCAGTCTCCGACACACACGCACGCACACACACATGCACACACACACACACACACGAGAAACCAATCAATGCATTACAAGCATGGCGACACACATACACATACATAGGGGGACAACAGATAACTATATATATATATATATATATATATATAAAAAAAAAAATGTATTGGCACTCACCAGCAAAGCTTCTGGAAAGAGTTCTAACTGAGCCCGGTACAGAACGTCATCGAGCGCTTTGGAACCCACCTCTACATCTCCGTTACACCTGCAGAACCACACACACATTTAGTATAGCAGTGAGTGAGTGAGTGAGTGAGTGAGTGAGTGAGTGAGTGAGTGAGTGAGTGAGTGAGTGAGTGAGTGAGTGAGTGAGTGAGTGAGTGTGTGTGTGTGTGTGTGTGAGTGAGTGAGTGAGTGTGAGTGTGTGTGAGTGCGTGAGTGTGTGAGTGTGTGTGTGTTCCACCCACAAGGCGTAGTGGATCCCTGTGATGAGCTGGACCAGGAACTCGGACGTGACGGTCAGTCGGGAGCTGATGCCTTTGTAGCGCCGCAGCTGTTGCCGCGGGTAACCGCATATACAGACCCTGGGCAGGCATCCAATCGAAATAATGGAAATTAAAAAATAAAAAAAATAGGGTTAGGACTCTCACCGTCACTCTGGGTGTGGAGTGACGGAGTGTAGGTGGACACGTTGATGTCACTGTATCAAAAGACCTCAAATATTAAATTACACGTAGGACTTCTACAATACAGGTCCATTAAATGCATTATAATATAAATTCCCTTAATCTAAACAGACGCAGTGTGTAGACGTGAGTGGCATCTAGCGGACCAGACTCGGCTGAAATGGAGCGTAATATTCAGTATTGTGTAATTTGTTTTCATTACCTCAGATGAGCCCTTTATAGAGACACGGGGGGCCACCATGCACACTAAATAAATCAATTCCAGTGAAAACAGATTGTGTGTGTGTGTGTGTGTGTGTGTGTGTGTGTGTGTGTGTGTGTGTGTGTGTGTGTGTGTGTGTGTGTGTGTGTGTGTGTGTGTGTGTGTTACCTAGAGCTGAGCAGGCAGAGAGACTGGAGAGAGGAGGGGGTCATGTAGCTGAGAGCAGCGTTGTAGCACAGCAGGAGAAAGGTCAACACCTCAAACCTAAACAGACACACACATACACATACAGAGACACACACACAGACACAGAGACACACGCACACACACACACACACAGACAGACACACGCACACACACACACACACAGACACAGAGACACACACACACACACACACACACACACACACACACACACACACACACACACACACACACACACACACACACACACACACACACACACACACACACACACACACACACACACACACACACACACACAGTGTCCAATCTTTCAAGTGTCAAGTGCAATACAATCAAAATATATGCATATCCAAGTAGTTATGACATTTAATTCCACTATAAACAAATCAGAAGTGATATATTAAAACGTCATGTACGTAATAGTACGTTTCGGTTACATAATAAAAACGGTGTAATTAACATAGTAATTATATGCTATATATATATATATATATATATATATATATATACACCAGAGGCTTTGGCTCCACTGGAGGAACATGGACCCACCTATTCTGAGCGGTGAAGTTCTCTCTCTGGATGTGGGGCCCGCTGTACACCACCCTGCTAAGCCCGTGATTGGCCAGAGCACCTTCCGTCAGGGCCATGGAGCCAATGGTTGAAGGCTTTGGGGAGGGGACAAACAGAACCTGTCATTTAAAAGGTGTGTCTTTAAGAACATATAATAATAATAGAGCGTGCGTGTGTGCGTGCGTGCGTGTGTGTGTGTGTGCGTGTCTGACCTCATGGTACACTGATGGCTTTGAGAGCGAAGGGACGGTAAAGGACAACACTTTACTCTGTCCATCTTTATCGACAATTTCCTGCAAACGAAACAAACACAAACAACCAGAGCCGTACTTAGATGGCAGACCCTGGTAGAGCGCATTACAGGAAGGCTCTGCAATGAATGGCGTTGAATCGGCCTCCTCCACGGTGCTCTCCAGCGTGACCCAGTGCGTACTGCCTCTAGGGTGGAACACGCGGGCATGCTTGTTCATATGTGGGCGAGCTTGTGTAAGCGGGTGCATCCGTGCGTGTGTGTGCATCATCCCTGACTGTGTTTCTACCGGGGGGTGGGGGTGGGGTGGGGGTGGGTTGGGGGGGGGGCGGTGGGCTACCCACTGTGCCAGCTAATGTCAAGTAGAATAAGAGAGGCCAGTCGGCTATGAGAGGTGACAGCTGACCTACTGGGGCACTGTCACTTTATCGATATTCGAATATGCATTCAAATATGACATGCAATATCCCCACTTGAATATATCTATATAAACAAATCGTTCTTTAAGGTGCCATGTTGTGCAGCGCGTTCTTTACAGTCTATGATTAGACCGTTTGGTATTTATTGTTTGCAATCTCACCGCAGTAGCGGGTGCGCTAATCAAGCGAACAGTATAACCTGTTCCGAAAACGGATAACGCACGGAGCAGCCAGCCTGAGCGGAAAATTGCGACCCCAAGTCATCGCCGCAAGCAGCAACACGCTGCATTGGTGGAGAGCCACACGGGCTGCAACATATACCCGCTTCTCTGAACATAGACATGCAAACCCCTGTGTGTGCCAGGCACGTCTGTGCGCTACCAACGCGTGTTCTCTGACGCATGTGAACATCGTGCATTAAAAAGAGAGCTGCACTTGATTCAGATCAAGTTGACAGATTGGTGTTTTTAGCAAACGACATTAAGAAATTCATTTATTGCAGATAGGCTATAGGCCTTGGTACTCTGCTGCTGTCGCCTGTTTTGGACGTCGATGTTTGCGCGGTGCAGTTCTGATTCAGTTTCTTTCTATTTTGTGATATGCATAGTGTCACTTGATATTGATTTTGAGTTGTTAACCTGTTTCAAAATATGATCATTTTTCAGACAGGATATGGCCTATGTCCTGTTTAGGGCTCCTCTTGTCTCTATAATAAATTTGATTGAATCTCTGTTACGGTATTAAAATATATTTAAATACATTGCTTGATATTCGGTATCCTTTCAAACTAGATTTTTCTCAAAAGTGACACTCCTATGTCCTACTATGATATGCTGAGGCCATTGTAGAGGTGAACAACTCCATCTTCCTCATCTCCTCCTCCTCATTCTCATTCTCAGATGTGCCATTCATGAAATAAAAGGATGCATCATTTTGATATTCACTTTTATAACATCCTTACCCAAGAGGGATTCTCATATTTGACTTTTTACTATTTAGTTATTTAGCAGAAGTTTTTATCCAAAGCGGCTTTGCAATGACCTGGTACAGGTCATTCCCGCCGCTCCCGGTCGCTCCCGGGACCTCTGTGTGAGAGCCACGTTTCCTTTATTCTACATGTTCTATGGTCTTGTGTCGCTAACTAGGCTCTCACTTTAGCTGGTGGGCGTGTTCACCGGGGCTTAGGCGGTCATAGTAGTGGTCATATGTGTGATTGCATTCTCCTGTTAGTTTTATTTTGCCATTGACAGAGAGAGTGAGAGTGATCTTTGGAGTGAATACTTTCTGTTGATCACACTAACACACACGCCAATTTAAGATCATCACGTCACTGGTACCAGTACGTGTTTATGAAGAGAAAGAATAAATGATCAAACGCATACAGAGAAGGGGAATAGATTTTTGTTCAATGACGCGATGTTGAAAGACGGTGCGATCTACGAGAAAGACGCAGAGGAACTTTCCTTACGAGGCTTTTGTCGGGATGAAATACAAACGGTCAGCAAAATAAAGAATGCGTTGGCGCTTCTGCACTTGTAAATAGTTAATGGTGTTTGTAGCCTACACTCAGACGTGAACTCATTCTTGCATGCGGGTGTCTTCATTCATAAAAAAATAAAAACATTCGGGAGTACGCTAATTACTCTAACGAGGTCTAGACTCCTTCTCCCGTGAACCAAGAGAGCCGGCGCTGTGACGGACGGGGGGGATTTCACCCCCTCGGTTTCAACCGGCTCTGCAGTGTAAAAAGGCCTACAGTGTGTGTCTCCTCCCATGTTTAGCCCCCCCCCGCCCCCCCGGCCACCAGCCTACCAGGTTGTAGACGCCCAGCAGCAGCGCCTCGATGCAGCCCGAGGTGTGGGGGTCCCGGGCCGAGCTGGCCGACAGCAGGCTCCACAGCAGCTCGGGGAGGAACTGCAGGGTGAAGCGCTGCAACCGCGGCTCGCCGCTCCGGTAGAACTCAAACAGCTGGTGGCACACGGGCTCCAGCAACTGGGGCATAACCCGGGGGTAGAGGACGGACGGACACACGGACACACACACACACACACACACACAAAGTCACAACTGAGCTCAACCGCTGACAAAATGGTGTGATGTATTCAAGGGAAAGGATCGTATGGATGAACCAATGTGTTTAACTTTGACCACTTCTGGACGTACAGTATGTATATCATATTTTAATTGTGGTGTGTGTAAGTGTGTGTAAGTGTGTGTGTGTGTGTGTGTGTGTGTGCGCATACGTCGCTGTAGTTCTCCCGGATGACTTTGTAAAGTGCGGGCACCAGTGCTCCTTTGTCTTTCAATGAAGCAGCATAGTTGGACACAGCATTGTCAGGTAGCGTCTGAAACACACACACACACACACACACACACACACACACACACACACACACACACACACACACACACACACACACACACACACACACACACACACACACACACACACACACACACACACACACACACACACACACAGTAAACCAACTTCTGCGGGACCAAATGATGCACAAACACGTTGTAATATCCATCCCAGAGGGGCCATTAAGGAGATCCCGCCGGAGAGATCAACAGAGTGTCTTCTCTCCAACTCAAGGACGGACTCTCTCTAATGGACGAGAGTCGCTCAAATATTGATGATGCGGTTGAGCACTGCTCTGAGATAAAAACCCCTGATCAAGTCTCGGGTCTTTTAAGAGCGTGCGTGCCTCAGACAGATGGTGTGCACTGATTGTAGCCACACAGGGGCGGGTGTGGCTACAAGTCTGTCTGCCAAATATGGTAACCAAGGATGCCTTTGCACACACGCACACACACACGGACACACACACACACGCACCTTATATTCGGACAGCCACTCCTCCACCACCCCTTGGTCCATAGCCAGCATCCTTCCTCATCTGCAGCAGGGCTGCATCTACCTGAGGGAGGAGAAAGAGAAACAAACGTTTGTTTAAACACACACACACACACACACACACACACACACACACACACACACACACACACACACACACACACACACACACACACACACACACACACACACACACACACACACACACCGAGATTAATCATGCAGAACCACAGCCTCCCATCCGACCAGCCAGGCCATCGCTGTGGCAACCGAGCTGGATGTGACTGCCCTGACTGCTGCTGGGGACCAGCGGACAGGAGCCTCACCGTCACCGTTTGCCCGTATGGAACCGCCAGACGGCCAGACGGCCAGACCGCCAGCTCCCGACGAGCACGCACACACACACAACTTGTGACAAACAGTGGTATCCTGGCAACGCAGGGGATATTTTAAAACTACCGCAGACCCCATACACACAGTACAGGATGAAGGAGGAGAGAGACCAGGCGTATATGATTGCGTGTAGGTGGTGTGGGGGGGGGTGTGTGTGTGTGTGTGTGTGTGTGTGTGGGGGGGGCTGAGTTTGCCTTGAGTGCTGGTGACTTGATGACGCAAGTGCATTTCAGGTACACTTTTGACTGCTGCCCTCCACCCGCCTGTCTGTGTGTCCGTCTACCGCCATCGCTCCGTCAACCCCTCCCACGCTGTCTGCACACAACTGTTTGGTTCGTTACCCTGGCGATACGGCAGTCCCGATGAAAAGAGAGAGTGTGTGTGTGTGTGTGTGTGTGTGTGTGTGTGTGTGTGTGTGTGTGTGTGTGTGTGTGTGTGTGTGTGTGTGTGTGTGTGTGTGTGTACTGCGGTTGTCCTTGTTTGTTTGGAGACTGCAGGCGAAGGAATCTAACTAGTGCTATCAAAAAGTCCATGTTTGGGAACCAGAGGCTGCATGTGTTTGGTGTGTGTGTAGTGTGTAGTGTGTGGTGTGTGTGTGTGTGTAGTGTGTGTGTGTGTAATGATGACAGATGGAGAACATGACCAGAAACAGCCCTGTGTGTCATAACAGCATCATGAGTACAGGCTGAAGAATGAGTGACTGAAGAATGTAATCAGTCTAAGAAGTTCTTGTGACATGCCGGTGAGTGTAACACACACACACACACACACACACACACACACACACACACACACACACACACACACACACACACACACACACACACACACACACACACACACACACACACACACACACACACACACACACACACCAAAAACAATAACGTGCCCTTCGACTTGTTTGTCATTCCGATACAAAGAAATGTTTCCCCAGACTTAGTATGGACCTACTTCCTTGTGAATCGAGAGCGATACACACAAAAGCTTTGCACAACAACAACAACAACTCGCCGTGCATTTACAGACCAGATCCAGTATGACGAGCTGATCGGCTCCTTGGGTCCAATCATTTTTTTCACCCTGCTATTCGCGATGGCGTCTCCATGGTATCCCACCTCATGTACAGTACACATCCATTGTCCCTGGGGACCCCTCATATCCTCCTCATAATCCACCACACATCCAATAAATCCGCTTCTCCTATGCATCGTGTCCCACAGCCTCACTGGGTGTATTTATAGGCTCAACCTCAACGCTGATGGAATTAAATGGAAAGGCGACGAGGGGGGAAAAGAGGGAGTCAGGTAATCCACAGAACTATGTCCACTGCAGAATTATTCTCATATTAGTGAACACATCGTCCCCGGGTGTGGGTTTTAGTTCATGGCAGACTAGTGCGTGGAGTGTGGTGGTTTACTTGAGGGTGCGTATGAGGAGGGTATGGCACTAGGTAGGTCTGGATCTGCCTGGCGGTGGAGGGACTCGGTTCAGCAGAAAGAGCTGTGGTGGAAGAGAGCCGATGACTCAGGCTGGCTAGGACTGCTTCCTCCACACACACACACACACACACACACACACACACACACACACACACACACACACACACACACACACACACACACACACACACACACACACACACACACACACACACACACACACACACACACACCTTTTACAAAACGCAAGCACATTTTACTGAGGAAAACCTTGTAAATGCAGCATGTGATTTGCCTACGGCCCCTGCTGCTCTAGTGGGCTGAGCGCAAGGGCATTGTGATTGTTTTTATCGAAAGCTCAAAGCCAGCCTTTCCATTCGGGAGTTACATTTTCAGATTGCCTTTCTGAAAATATCGAGCCACGAATGTAGTGCACAACATATACATCCAGCTTCCACGCAAACAGAGCCTGCCGTCCAAAATGAGGAAGTGACTGTCTTGTGACTGTCGCACAAAAGTGAAGAGTAGGGGTGTAGCGATACGCAACCCGTATTTCGTACCAATTTTTTCCGATACGGGTCTAACAGTTTGATGCACGTTTCATTTCGGTATGTACCGAGAAAAAAAAAAAAAAATTAAAAACGTTTTTTTTTTTTTAATTGATTATCACACTCTGTGACTGCCTTGTCTTGTCCTGATGTTTTGTGTTGAGGACCACAATGGAAATAAGTCCTGGACATTATTGTGTTTTTATCCTCAATTGTATTTAATGTCTTTTCATTTGTGTAAGGCATTTCTTTGATACAATTGAATAAAATCAAAATCAAATAAAAAAAAATTGTTTAATAAAAAAAAAAGAAAAAACGCTGTACCGAAAAACATACAGAACCGTGACATAAAAACCGAGGAACGTACCGAATCGTGACTTTAGCGTATCGTTACACCCCTAGTGAACACACACAAACTATAGACTCTAGGTGAAGCCCCAAATCCACATTGGGGAGAAGGGCTGGACCTCAGCTTGTGGCAATTTGTGGAAAAACAAACGCATACAGAAATAAGAGAACTCTGACTCTGAGGCATTGAGACTAACTGCAACGACGTCACGACAGGCAGCCGAACGTCCTCTCCGGCGCTGCATGTCGTGATGGACTGTATTAGCAATAAAAGTGGAGGAAAATCAAATGAGGCCATGACCACATCGTCTCTAATGAAGAAGCATCAGATGCGTGTCTACCGTTAAGCTCACGTTTAGCCTCGCACGGCATGCACATGCCAATGATGTGCATGCACGAACAGTGCACATGCACTGACCACACACACGGCCTGACTCAACTCTGATCCAGGGCACAAAGGGTGGAATTGGTGAAGGTGAGCTGGATAGGATGGAATGAGGTAGAGGTAGACAGCGGCGGTGTGGCGGACAACAGGATGTGAGTGGTCGAGGGGAAGGTGAAGGTTTCTGGGTAATTCGAAGAGGAAGAGAGCCGGCGATGGATGGTGTGGATAAACAGAGACTTCGATGGTGACGAGACCGCAAGTGGAGCGGGGACAAGGGCAGTAAACATATTACGTTACACTTCCAAAGCGCCATACAATAAGTGCTTTTAACCCTGAAGATACAATGCAGATATTGTGCAGGATCATACAAGTACATACATAATGAATCAAACAGGCAATCTCATTCAACTTGCTTTAGAAAGAAAAACACACACACACACACACACAAGCGTGTTAACCTATTGATCTTATCTAACGATGACATCAACCCTTTTGCCCCAAGCGAGTAGTGCAGAGTCTCACACGTACAGTTTGAACAACACAACATGTTGGCGTAGCAGCAGTGCCCACTATTCAGTGCAGAGGGACGACTTTGTGGAGAAGGGTTGTGCAACGCAGTTTCACAAAACCTGTTCCTGTGAGCTAGCTCCGTTGTCAACTCATTCACACCGAAATCCCACCACTCCAAAAACACGCTCTCTCGAAACGAGCTCACCATGGTTCAAACTTCAGACGTGTTTATCACAAACTAATCTGATAATCCCCCATAAAAAATGACTAGGTTTACTTGGCGGTTGGTTCTCTGAATACCACGGAACAGGCTGAGTTGGAAGCGGTACAACATATTACACATACCGGGCTAGATGTAAACAACTCACCAAATGTATGTTTCACTCAAACATATCAAACACGTCACTCAAACCACTCAAATGTGGTTTGAGTGGGTTACAAAAAATAAAAATAAAAAAAATCAACAGATCAGATAGGAGACAAAAAACAAGAAAAAAGACATTAGCCAAGACCAGATTCTATGAGAAGTTAACCTCCAAAGTTCAACTCATAAGAACACACCTGGCAGGGTGAAACAAAGTCTCAAACACAGATACCACCCCCGGCGTATTACTCCATTCATGCTGATAAACATCTACAGAGCTGAACTACCTCCATCGACTCCTTCCTGTGGAAACTTAGAGATCTTACCTAACTTGTCGAGCCAGCGGAGGGAATTCAGTCTCGAGCAAGTAGAACCAAACTGGTATGAGAGACTTAACGCATACACGCCCGAACACTCCTCCAGTCAACAATGACTTCACTTCCGGTCCACACACGCTTACCACACACGAGCCCAGACGTCCAAGCCCCGTTTTTTCTACTTCCAGTCAGGAAGTGAACGGACCAATGGGATCGAGAGCTAGTCCAGGGGAAAGAAAGCATTCGAGAAGCACAGTTATTATGACAGCGACTGCTTTTCTTTGTCTTGTGGTACAGGATGTGAGAACCACACACACACACACACACACACACACACACACACACTCGCGCACCCTTTAATATCCACCTGCATTACGCCTTCACAACAATCACAACATCGGAGACAAACTGTCCTGCTCCACCACCTTAAATGAAGTAACTGAACGATAGCAAATGTTTAACTTCATGTTACCTCGTTATAGTACATGCATAAATAATGCCTAAGACAGAAATTTTTAATGAAATGTTAGAAACTATTTCAGAGGGGGTACAAGGCCCTGGGTAGCTATCGTACATTAAGACCGTGCAACCATATTAAACCATAATTACGTGTCAAGACGCTGCCAGGGCTGACTCAGGCGCACGAATAACCCAACCCGACCCACACGGCATCACTCAAAAGCTTTTGGAAAACTGTGCTAACCAACGGCCAGACGGCCAAACGGCCACTCTTCACAATAATAACCAGTCGAAACGACCCGGGGCCTCGGTGGAAAAAGCTCCTTGTTTTGTTTCTTTGCACAAAGCGAACAGCAAATGAGAAGTTCAATGGGGGTGCAGAACAGGAGAGAAGAGGCTGGCATACAACATGCTTTCAAGTTGAATTAGCCATCAGCCATCGCATTGTCTGTTCTGTCCTTTGCTAGTCTAGTTTTATTTTCCCCCCCGACTCTTTTTGGGGTCTTGCAAGTTTTTGCTTCTGGCCCAATGATCCCCAAATCCTGTCACGTCAAGTTTCCCCTCCCTCTGTTTATTGTGCGGTCATCACTGCCTCCCACGACGATCTCCCTCCACAGCATGAGAGCGGATGCATGTAACTTATAATCAGGGTGTTCCCTGTTATACTACCCACACACACACACACACACACACACACACACACACACACACCTCTCAAGGGAGTCTGTGGTTTGTGTCTCCAGTGTGTGTGTGTGTGTGTGTGTGTGTGTGTGTGTGTGTGTGTGTGTGTGTGTGTGTGTGTGTGTGTGTGTGTGTGTGTGTGTGTGTGTGTGTGTGTGCGCGTGCATGCGTCAGAGGAAGAGCGAGCGAGGGTGGAATCCTCTTATAGTAGCGTACACTTCCTGCGGCCGCCCAGAGCCAGTCATTCTCCCCGGCCGTGCCTCCCGCCTCCCTCTAGCTCCGGGGGCCTTATGGGATCAGTGGTAAATACTTTCTGATTTCTCACTTCAGCCTGCGTCTTTCCCTTAAACCCTCCCCCTCTCCCGAGTGTCAAGTGTGTGTCCCTCTTCCCTCCTTAAGAGACTCACACTCACTCTCTCTCTCTCTCTCTCTCTCTCTCTCTCTCTCTCTCTCTCTCTCTCTCTCTCTCTCTCTCTCTCTCTCTCTCTCTCTCTCTCTCTCTCTCTCTCTCTCTCTCTCTCTCTCTCTCTCTCTCTCTCTCTCTCTCTCTCTCTCTCTCTCTCTCTAGTGACATGCAGCAATTAATGTCGACCACCGCAGGATTCCATTTTACCCCCCCTGCTGTGCAGATAATTATCTAGGTGCCAAAACATCCTCTGGAGACCTAGCAGCACCGGGCCTTTCCGATTTATATCCCAGACTTACGCTACCATCTTATGATGCTTTGCTGCAAAATTACATTGTCCAATTTCCCCCCCCCCCCCAAAGAATTAACAGTGATTCAGTGAACTACGTGAATTTTCTACGTGAATTGTTTATTTGACATGGTGCAGACGTTTTGTGATTTAATGGATTGCACCGCGACAGGCTGTGAACCAGTGTGCTCTAGTGCTGTTTGCATGAGTGCCTTCTACATCTGTGATGCGGGATGACAGCAGCGCCATCGATAGCTCGGGGCTCATTGGCCAACTCGGCTTTTATAGAGAACAAAGAAATCAGGGAGAAGGACACTTTAAGAAAGACATGTAGCCCCAGATATAGTACTATAGTGCATGTCACGGGAATGCACACACACACACACACACACACACACACACACACACACACACACACACACACACACACACACACACACACACACACACACACACACACACACACACACACACACAGCTTGAAGCACTCGAAGTAGAAACA
>NC_140290.1:2571996-2599496 GCF_964030765.1 Micromesistius poutassou | reverse complement strand
TACAGGCAGCTTACTAGCATGCTGGGAGTCATGAACAACCTGAGAAAGCAGGTGTGTGTGTGTGTGTGTGTGTGTGTGTGTGTGTGTGTGTGTGTGTGTGTGTGTGTGTGTGTGTGTGTGTGTGTGTGTGTGTGTGTGTGTGTGTGTGTGTCAGCCAGCCAGCCACATGTATGCTGCTTTGATCGTGGGAATCTCATTGAACCATTTCCATTTTTCTCAAAAGGGCACCCTCTGTGACGTCATCCTGGTCGTCCAGGGAAAACATTTCCATGCCCATAGAGTTGTGCTCGCTGCTGCCAGCCACTACTTCAACCTCATGTTCACCAGTAAGACACACACACACACACGCACACGCACACACGCGCGCGCGCTGCATGTCGGGGCCGTATCTCTTCATCAAACGGTGTTTCCTCCAACAGCCAGTATGCTGGAGTCCCTGTCCCACGAGGTAGAGCTGCGCAGCGCGGAGCCGGAGATCATTGAGATGCTGGTGGAGTTTGTCTACACAGCCCGGTAAGAGGCCAGACCGCAGGTGTTGAGCTGCAAGCTGTGGTGTTATTATTATTATCACCGCGTTGTGTGCACACAGTTCACAATGGCAGCGGATTATAATAATAATAATAATAATAATAATAATTAATTGGATTTATAAAGCGCTTTTCTAGACACTCAAAGCGCTTTTACAGTGAAGGGGGGACCTCACTAACCACCACCAATGTGTAGCACCAACATGGGTGATGCACGGCAGCCAATCGGCGCCAGAACGCTCACCACACACCAGCTTGAGGTGGAGAGTGAGGGAATTAATGAATGAGCCAATTATATATATATAGGGGGATGATTAGGGGGCCAGATTGAATGAGCCTGGTTGGGCAGTTTAAGCCAGGACACCGGGGGATCCCCTACTCTTTGTGATAAGTGCCCTGGGATCTTTTATGACCTCAGTGAGTCAGGACCTCGGATTAGTCTGTTAGTGCTTAAGGTAGTGAGACCAGTGTCTGCTTTATGTCTGTTGGTGGGAACACGTCAGCTGAAATGGTCTGTTTAAAACCCCTGCTGGGATGTGCATCTTATAGAAGGCATGTCACCTCACACTGGAAGTTTTCTTTTTTTTCAAAGAGACTAGCGAGAATGGGAACATAGTGGAGAACTTATAGTGGAGCTATAGCAATACGCTCAGGGTTATCAGCTCAGCGAACACTGTGTCAGTTCATATCATCAAGTTGGTTTTCAATTTAACATTAGCAATAACAACAAGTCAGGGCAACTCTGGAGTAAAGAAATGCCCCTGTCCTAAGTGGTTTGATTCTATCATTTAAACCCCACCTTCTCTAATGCCGCTTTTCCACCGACAGTACCAGCTCAACTCGATTCGACTCGACTCGACTTGGTTTGGTTCCAGGCACGTCGCGTTTCCATCTAAAAAAGTACCTCTTCAATGTGGGCGGGTCGTAGAAAAGAACCTCTCCACCATGGGCGGGTCGTCATTAGGTTTTAATCACGGGAGACGCGATTCCCGGGAAATCTGAATCTGATCAAAACTATTTCCTGATTCCCGGGAAAGGTTATGATGGGAAATAAAATTAAATAAAAAGCGCAATGACCGCGCATCTATTGTTGTCATATGGTAACGTGGATGGAGGCGAAACTCGAACCCTAGGAAAGGAACGACACAAAAACAGCGAAACGCTGATCCTCCGGAGCCGGTCCGTGGACTCCAGCCACGCCGGACACACACAGCCACGCCCAACACACACAACCACGCGCAGCCTAACTCTAGCTCCGGGAAAAGAGCGACACACACGGCGAAACGCTGATCAGTGTCCCCCTCGGGAGCGGGTTCGTGGACTCCAACCACGCCGGACACAACTTAACTTTGAGTGATTATTCCCATTTACAGCCGCTGGCCAATCAGTTGCCAGCAGTCTGTTTACGTCACACAAAAGTACCTACTCCGCTGGCTTGGAACCTCGACGGAGGTAGTACTAGAAAAAGTACCGGGTACTAGGTACCGGGTACTTTTTTGCCAATGGAAACGCAAAAAAAGGCATGTCGAGTCGAGTCAAGCTGGTACTGTCGGTGGAAAAGCGGCATAATATATATATCTGTGTGTGTGTGTGTGTCTTAGGATCTCTGTAAACAGCAGTAACGTCCAGTCCCTGCTAGATGCAGCCAACCAGTACCAGATCGAACCGGTGAAGAAGATGTGTATGGAGTTCCTCAAAGGACAGGTCGACGCCACCAACTGCTTAGGTGAGAGAGAGAGAGAGAGAGAGAGAGAGAGAGAGAGAGAGAGAGAGAGAGAGAGAGAGAGAGAGAGAGAGAGAGAGAGAGAGAGGAGAGAGAGAGAGAGAGAGAGAGAGAGAGAGAGAGAGAGAGAGAGAGAGAGAGAGAGAGAGAGAGAGAGAGAGAGAGAGAGAGAGAGAGAGTGAAGGCCAGGGATGCTAATGTATAAAGGTAGACTCCGAAATTGGACTGAACCTTTGAAACATTAATTGTCTTGAGGTGACTTGCAAATGAGGTGACGTTGTACTTGAGTGCAGGCCAGGGGTGGACACAACAATGTTTCGAAAGGCTTGAGACTCTCACAAACAGAGCCTCTAAGCCTCTGTTATTTAGGTTGTGGCTCTGGTTAAATCGACTCATGCAATGAAAAATATAAACGTTGACTATATTCTGCATTCAACCTATGATCTGATATCCAACTCCCCCGATCATAAGTTCATTCCTCAGGATGGGCGGGTCCCGGGCACCGCGGGTGTAGCCTAGTCCTAACCAGACCTTCGTACTCGTTTCATTCACACCGACGGTCTAGAACTGCTCTAGAGACAAACGATTACTCACTTGAAGGCGGGTGTCTGTTGAAGTTTAAAACCTATTGGCTCTGCCCAGTGCCACTCCGGATCTGCCTTAACCAATCGCTGACGTTTGGTCGTGAGGTATTTCATGCTTAGCAAACTCCTTCACCGCTAACAGCGCCAGCTGGAAAATTTAACTTTTCCTGAATCCCGTGGGAAGAAGTGCCACAACATCTTGACCACCAACAAAACTAAGCAAAGCCTGTTCCTGCTCCGGCTTTAATGTATCTATATTCGGCAGAGTTTCCACAACAGACCGAATAGCTTCTTTCTCTATGGTCTTCCTGCTGCTTCCTGGTATTCGTTTGACTACAACTGAAACTCGCGCACGACCTGTCCGTCACTGTTCTCAGGCCGCGCCTCCTGTTCACTGATTGGAGGGACAAACATGAGGGAAAAGAAATCGTTCGAACATACACTACACCCAGACCGAAGTACTGAAGGGAAATGAAAATTGAGCGGAAGTACGGAGGCGGGCGGAACCAGGCTACCAGGGCTTGTTTGACCATGTCCCCCTCCCTCCCTCCCTCCCTGCAGGTATCTCTGCCCTGGCGGAGTGCATGGACTGCCCCGACCTGAAGGGGGCAGCGGAGGACTTTGTGCAGATCCACTTCACGGAGGTCTACAAGCTGGACGAGTTCCTGCAGCTGGACGTGACGCAGCTCACCCACCTGCTGCACCAGGACAAGCTCACCGTGCGCGCTGAGGCCCAGGTGACACGCACGCACACACGCACGCACGCACACACGCACGCGCATGCACACACGCATGAACACACGCCTGCAGACACATACTACACATACACACATGGACATGGACATGTATGCACACACACACACATACACGTAACAAATGTCCTACATTTCAACACACTGATAAGTATTGAGTCATAGAGGGCGTACTACATACAGTCTGTACTGTGTGTATATTTAATCTCTTGGAGACAGTAAACCAGGATGATCATCAACCATGCAGATGAGTCTTGAGTACAAAGAATAGAACAGCATAGAACATTTATTGTGTGTGTGTGTGTGTGCGTGTGCACGTGTCCGTGCAGATCTACGACGCGGCGATGCGCTGGCTGAAGTACGACGCGTGCAACAGGCAGCGGCACATGGTGGAGGTGCTGGGCTGCGTGCGCTTCCCGCTCGTCTCCAAGACCTTCCTGTCCAAGACGGTGCAGGCAGAGCCTCTCATCCAGGACAACCCGCAGTGCCTCAAGATGGTCATCAGTGAGTCACGCACGCACGCGCACGCGCGCGCACTTTCACATGCACGCACTTTCACATGCACGCACGCACGTACGCACGCACGCACGCGCATGCACATTCACATGCACACACGCTCCGTGCGAATGAACAATATTTAGTTTTTTTGAGAACTTCAATTTCAATCCAAGCTGTATGACGGGGGACGAGGTAGTGACGTTGGGTCAGTGGGGGTGTTTTGAAATTTTAAAAGGTTCCGGGTTCGAACCCCGTCATCCGCAGTTTACCCTTGGGCGTCCTTGAGCCTCGTGCCTCACCTCTACCTGCTCAAGGATGAAATGTGTCCCAACAGTTCACTGCAACTCATTCTCAATCAAAGCCTCCAAATGATAGCGAATGTGTTGGAGTGAAAACGGTACTGTGATGATGTCCTTCACCCCCGGCCCCCCTCTCTCCCCGTCGCGGCGTGTGTCCCCCCCCCCCCCCCCATAGGCGGGATGCGCTACCACCTGCTGTCACTGGAGGACCGCGAGGACCTGGGAGAGAGCAGCCGGCCGCGCCGCAAGAAACACGACTACCGCATCGCCCTGTTCGGAGGCTCACAGCCCCAGTCCTGCCGCTACTTCAACCCCAAGGTAGCAACGCACGTGCACGCACGCGCGAGCACACACGCACGCACGCGCACGCACACACAGCATTTTTGCACTGCCAAGCCGATACGGTCGGCTTGGCAGTGCAGAAATGCTTGGCCCTGCAATTTCACTGTCTGTGTAAAACCGAGGGGTTTTACACACGGAGAAGGCGGGGCTGCGCACGGAGAGTAGACCTCTTTAGAATCGTTTGTACACTACCAATGTTTTTATTTTTTAGGATTCAAGACACCCGCATGCAAGAATGAGTTCACATCTGAGTGTAGGCTACAAACGCCATTAACTATTTACAAGTGCAAAAAAAACGCCAACATATTCTTTATTTTGCCGACCACTTGTTTTTTATCCCGACAAAAGCCTCGTAAGGAAAGTTCCTCTGCGTCTTTCTCGTAGATCGCACCGTCTTCCCCCGTCTTGGTTAAATGCGACTGCATCACCTTCTCTCCATTGATCAGCTCGTGGATTTCACCTCCAGTCTCTCCAGTTAGAACTGCTCACGTTGATGTCGCTGCGTTGTCTCTGTTGTAGAGACAGCGCAGCGACACCTCTACCCAAGCCCCGCCCCTGGAACCGCAAAACCGTCTAATCGCATTTACACCAAAATGAAACCGTCAATATGTGTAGGGTCCGGGAGGGTAAATTGGGGTACAAACACTGGATGGCCAGCATGGTCTGCACGTTTACACTGACCGAGGTAACATACCTCGGTCAGTGTAAACGTGCAGACCATGCTGGGAGAAAGGCGCGCATAAGATGGGCATATTTGGCAGTGTAAAAACGTTTACGCGCACGCACGCACACACACTTTGAATCTTAAGTGTCATCCTATTATTGTGCATTAAGGTTATTAGGATTTAGTCAATACCACTGTTCTGTTCTGTACTGTACTGTACAGTACAGTAAATACTGGTGGTCGATGGTCAACACTACGCAACTAGTGTTGCTAGTGTAAGGGCCAGATAAGGTCCCTTACACACGGCCGCCGTTGACGACGTGCGTGTGTGTGTGTGTGTGTGTGTGTGTGTGTGTGTGTGTGTGTGCGTGTGCGTGTCTGCGCGTCCGCCGTCCAGGACTCGAGCTGGACGGACATACGCTGCCCGTTTGAGAAGCGGCGCGACGCCACGGTGGTGTTCTGGGACAACGTGGTCTACATCCTGGGCGGCTCGCAGCTCTTCCCCATCAAGCGGATGGACTGCTACAACGTGCTGAAGGACAGCTGGTACTCCAAGCTGGGCCCGCCCACGTCGCGCGACAGCCTGGCCGCCTGCGCCTCGCAGGGCAAGATCTACACCTCGGGGGGGTCCGAAGTGGGTGAGCACAACCGGGGGGGGGGGGGGTGGCGCCCGCTTGGATTTGTTCGTCAAAACCCTCCCTCCGTCCGAATGAAAGGGTGACATTGTTTTTGTTTACAAGAGTGTGAACGTGTGCACTCGCTGCCCTCGGCTGTGTTATTTAACTAATTATCCGCTGAATAATTTAGCTTTAGTATAGACTACACGTGAACACTCCGAAAAATAAACAACAAAGATGACACTTTTTTTGCCGGGATTGCTTTGTTTTTATTAGCGGTTTATTTGTTTTCATTAGCGCGACGAGACGACCGTCCCGCACGCTCCCCGTATCCCGAGTTTGGGAATCTCAATCGCGGGATATCGGCCCAACATCCCGAGATAGTGGACCAATCAAATTGCGCCGTCTTAGCAGGTTCACGTGTAGCATGTGCTAAAAGTAAAGACACACCCATTTAAAGTGCACACACGGGTTTCTTAGGATTGGGTCTGTGTATTCATGGTCGCGTGGCCTTTGTCTCTTCAAGTCATCCCTTTTTTAATTTGAGAAAAGTGTGTTCAAATCTCACGTTAAATAACGGGCATCGAGCCATCAGCAGATGGCCGGGAATTTATAGCAACTCAACGTAATCAAAGGATGTAATAAAACGATGCCACTCTCGTGCAACAGCAATAACACTGACCTCTAGTGCCGGGTCGTTCCAGAGCTTGTAACGACCACACTTATGGTGCCTTCTATTTGTCCACCCGACTCGATCTGCGAGTCGGATTTTCTGAGTTACGAACCGGAAGTTGCAAATAGCACGCCCCCCCGAGGTCGTAAAAACGACTCGTCAACTCGTCTGAACTCAGAGGACCCCGAGTTCAGTAACAAAGATGGCTACTCCGAGCATCACATGTAAAAACATTGTGGTTTTCTACTATTTTAAGCACTTGTGTTTTTGTTTGTAACCAAATGAAGAAGTCGTACACATAGCACTGTATACTGTTACCTATAAGCATGTCGTTACAGTCTTATGTGTTAAATACCGCCTATTTTGTAGCTTGTGCCGCTGAAATTGGCTAGAGACGCTCCATGTTGCTATGACAACAACGCCGATTCTTGAGCAGAAAGCGGAGCTCCGACTCGTCTTGTGTCGTGCGCCAAACAGAACGAAAAACCCGGAGGCCACTCATTTTTTTTACGAGACGGACGTGACGTCACACCCGAGCTGCAAGTCGCGATTAACGAGACAAATAGAAGGCACCATTGAAGCTGCACCGTACCACGCCCTGACATCTCTCTCTCTCTCCCCCCCCCCCCCACCCCCCCCCCCCCCCCCCCCCCCCCCCGCCGGCAGGCAGCTCAGCGCTGGACCTGTTTGAGTGCTACGACACGCGCACCGAGACGTGGCAGGTGAAGGCCAGCATGCTGATGGCTCGCTGCAGCCACGGCTCGGCGGAGGCCGGCGGCCTCATCTACGTGTGCGGCGGCACCATGGGCAACAACGTCTCGGGCCGCGTGCTCAACAACTGCGAGGTGTACGACCCCGGAGCGCAGCAGTGAGTGGAACCACGGCCGGGCGACGACGGGGTGCATCGGATTGGCTGATCCGTGGTCACGCCTTACCCTGTGCTCTCTCTGTCCCCCCCCCCCCCCCCCGTTAACTCTCCATGTTTCAATGAATGAATGAATGAATGAATGAATGAATGAATGAATGAATGATCTTTATTGTCAATGTACAGGCACAAGTACACCGACATTTGGGAGAGCTCTCCCTGGTGCTTAAAAAGAGAGGACTAGGAACAAAAATATATAAAATATAAAATATAAATTACAATTACATTATATATAATTACATCGATATCAGTGCGAGATCCATTGCAACAACAAGCAGAACAAGTACAAATATGAACTGCATCGATCATTGATTTCATCATAAGGAGAATATAATTAGCGTCTGGGCGGAGTAGGACAGTGACGTGAAAAAGGTTCCGGGTTCGATCCCGAAGGTCTGCGGCCTGGCTGTCTGCGTCCTCGAGGACCGCGCCTAGCCCCGCCCGCCCTCCCTCCCTCTGGTACGACGATGGTACCTGAACCCCCCCCTCCCCCCCCCCCCCCCCCCCCGTCTCCCCTCAGGTGGAGGGAGCTGTGTGGGATGAGGGAGTCCAGGAAGAACCACGGCCTGGTGGTGGTGAACAGCCGGCTCTACGCCATCGGGGGCCAGGGGGCCGTGGGTAAGAGAACCGCCGTCACCTGACCCCGTCGTGTGCTCAACAGCCAATAGGAAACACGGCTATAGGACGGGATGCGCTGTAGGTAAACGGTAGGGGTGTAACCGTACTCATTCGTACCAAAGGTTTTCGGTACGAAGTATCGGTTATCGGAGTATCGGTTTCATTTCGGTACGTACCGAGAGAGAAAAAAATATATATTTATATATATATTTATATATATATATATATATATATTTTGGAATATATATTTTTTGGAAAGTTTTTATTGATGATCACACACTCTCACACACTCTGTGAGAGTCTCATCCTGATGTTTTGTGTTGAGGACCACAATGGAAACAAGTCCTGGACTTGATTGTGTTTTCATCCTCGATTGTATTTGATGTCTTTTCATTTGTGTTGTGGCATTTGTTTGATACAATTTAATAAATCAAATCCAAAATCCAATTGTTTAATAAAAAATTAAATAATAAAAACTGCTGTATCGAAAAAAAAAACATACCGAACCGTGACTTAAAAAACGCGGTACGTACCGAACCGTGACTTTAGTGTATCGTTACACCCCTGGTGAACGGAGTGAACAATAGTGTATCGTTACACCCCTGGTAAAGGGAGTGAACAATAGTGTATCGTTACACCCCTGGTGAACGGAGTGAACAATAGTGTATCGTTACACCCCTGGTAAAGGGAGTGAACAATAGTGTATCGTTACACCCCTGGTGAACGGAGTGAACAATAGTGTGTCGTTACACCCCTGGTGAACGGAGTGAACAATAGTGTGTCGTTACACCCCTGGTGCACGGAGTGAACAACAGGGCGGCGGTGGCGGTCCGCCGCGGCGGAGAGCCTCAGTGAGTGTGGACTGGCCCCGTGCGGCGCGTGCGTCACGCCTCACGTCCCCCGCTGTGTCCCCAGGCGGCCTGGACTCGGTGGAGTACTACGACATCGCCAGCAACGAGTGGCGCGCGGCCGCGCCCATGCCCTGGCGGGGCCTGACGGTGAAGTGCGCGGCGGTCGGCGAGATCATCTACGTCCTGGCGGGGTTCCAGGGGGTGGGGCGGCTCGGGCACGTCCTGGAGTACCACACGGAGAGCGACAGGTCAGAGGGCACGGACCGGGAGGCCACTCCGCTTCCATCTTAGGGCGCGCTCACACTGGGCAGAGTGGCCCTGTACCGTACTCAAGTACCATTGCCCCCCCCCCCCCCCCTCCCCCACTGTGGCGCAGGCCTGTGCTCACACTAGGGCGATCTCCACTGGGCCTGAGTACGGTAGCCTCTTGTACACACAGGTTGTGTATCCGTGCGTGTGCGCAGCGTGTCGGCTCATCAGCGTCTGTAGCGTGGCCTGAGCACACCTCTCTGCAGTGAACTGAGGCCACGGAGTTGAGCTGTACTGGAGTACGGACGGCGCGCTCACACTAGACCAAACCGTCTAGACGTCAGGGGGGCAGACGTACTCGGGACACGGTACAGACGGCCTAGTGTGAGTGCGCCCTTTAGTTTCGAGGATTTGTAAAATCCACAGAGATATAGATAATAAGGACTTAAGAGTATGCTAAGACACGTTTGACGTGTGGGAGGGTCCCCCCCCCCCCCCCAGCATACCCAGTGGACTGTGCAAACTGGTAGGCAGATCTATCCATCACACACATGTGTGGACTAATCCACATCACACCTGTAAATCCAACAGTAAGATTCTTTGTACCAAGTGTGTGTGTGTGTGTGTGTGTGTGTGTGTGTGTGTGTGTGTGTGTGTGTGTGTGTGTGTGTGTGTGTGTGTGTGTGTGTGTGTGTGTGTGTGTGTGTGTGTGTGTGTGTGTGTGTGTCCGTGTCCGTGTCCGTCCAGGTGGGTGACGTGCACCACGGTGCGAGCGTTCCCCGTCACCAGCTGCCTCATCTGCGTGGTGGACACGTGCGGCGTGAACGAGGACGAGGACATGGACCTCATAGACTCCCAGACCCACGGCGCGGCCAAGGGCCCCGCCCCGCCCCCCGCGGCACCATCCTCCTCCTCCTCCTCCTCCTCCTCCTCCTCAGGGGTGGCGTCAGAGAAGAGGAGCCCGGACCCCGGGGCCCCTCGTGCACTATGTTAGGGACGCCTTTTTTTTCTTTCCAAGCATGGATTTGGATTAATGTCAATTTGCAAGAGTGTTTTTAATTAGTCATGGCGCACTGAGGTGTGCGGCTTCTCGTTAAGAATCCTTGTTTTAACTCACATGAGGGAAGTACTTTGGAAACTTGTAAATCATCGTTATTTCAAACGTCGTTTTTTTTTTAATATATATATATATTTTTGACTGAACTGAATTAGGTTTTGCATTTTCCTGTTTGCTTATAACTCTGTTGATAATGAGTGATGATTGAACCATTTTCTCCTTTTGATATGTCATGTAAACTCAGCTGTGAATGTGCCGTTTGCTGCTTTTTGGTTCAGAATTAAAGCTTGATTGTGGTCTAGACGTATAATCGCCGTCAGGATTCATAGTAAGGCTTATTATGATATATTCGTGGTTTTACAGGTTACTTGGCTTTACCTTCAAAGTGCACTCGTACAGTCCCCCCCCCAACCCAAACTGGAGGGAGGGATGGTGTGAACAGACCTGTATTTTCACAGATTGCTGCACAATGATGATTTTTTTTTTTTTTTAATAACAAAGATACAAACAATGAAAGTGTTTTGGTTGAAGAAATAAAGATACAGAACGACACGAAAAGACAACACGTTAAAATGAATTCATGATGGGTTTCATGTGGGTTAAAAAGAAGCACCACTTTACTTTAAGTCTGTCAAAGCTAAAATGACACTTCATAAGGTTCTTGGTAACATAATTACAATAGCTGCGATGAAACTTGAGTACTTGAGTATGAAATACAATTGATCATCCTTTTTCCAAGTATGTATATGCATATCTTGTATATGATTTCATAATTCTATTCAACAGACAATATAAAAATTATATTTCTGATCACGGAGTGCTTGAGTTGGAAGCTCAGGTTATTATGAGACGTATGCCACGACAACGTACAGATTCAGAAAGAACACGTCATGGAGATCATGACTTGGCCTCTTGGCAAAATTGTAAATGAATTCCGCCTGAAAGCACATCGCAGACCACACTGCTATAGCGCAGCACCTTTTGAAGACGAAAAGCAGGACGTACTGTTAAGGAAAGTCCTCAGCATAGCATTATAAAAACAGTGGAATGTTCTGCCTCTTAAAAACACGTTCAGCTCGTACTAGGCAAGGGCTTGTTGTGGTACAAAGATCTCTCCGTCGGTACGCCTATTCAAATTCTTCCTCGGTCGTCAAGAAAGCGAACCTGTTGCTTAAGTCTGCCTCCCCTCCTCCACCTCCTCCTCCGCCTCTCCCCCTGCCTCTTCCTCCACGTCGCCTCCGGTTCCTCTTCGCTCCTCCTCCACCTCCTGACGAGTCCTGCGTTGAAGAGCTGCAGTTTCTCAGTGCGTCCAGCAGGGTGCAGTAGAGCTCCCCGGAGAGGGGCCCCCCGCCCAGCAGGGATTCAGTGGATCGGCCTGCGCTCAGACTCTTGAGCAGGCCGTGCACCAGCGAACCGCTGAACAACCTGGGGGACACGCAGAGACACCAGGGGCTGTCAAATATGTGTCGGAACGAGACGTTTACGATAACCCCCCACTCCCCAGACGGGTCTAGTCGATGAACAAGTCTCCCCACCACCCTGGTATGTTCATATTAAACTACCCATAAACATCCAGGCTTGTCCTTCAGACAAGGCCTCACATTACGTCGTCACTTCAGAGGCATAACACAGATTTTATAAGCTTCTGAAACCGAAGACTGTGTACGAGTGTGTGTGTGTGTGTGTGTGTGTGTGTGTGTGTGTGTGTCTCACCAAGACATATGGGGCTGGGGGAGGGGCTGCAGCAACAGGTGATTGAGGCACGACGCGCTCCAGAGACAGGCCTGCCATTGGCTGTAACCGTGAGCTGCTCCGATATCCAAGCCCCGCCTCTCCCCTGGCCTCACGCGTAGCCTGTCCAGACGGCCCCAGACACCTCGCTCTGATGCCCAGTTCACGTGAGGGACTGGTGGCGAGACCCAGTGGGAAAACAAAGACCACCGCATTACAGATAGTAGTGACTTGTCCTTTGCGCTAGACGCAAAGAATAATCGGATTCACTCTTCATCAAAGCACGGATAAGTTTGATGTGTTGCTGAACACAGAAACACAGGAAAAGATAAAGCCCTACTCGAACACTGGTCGGCAGTGGCGCCAGGTTGGTTGTTGCAGGCGACCTCTCCGTGGACCATGCCCAGGATCAGAGCTTGAAGCTGGGGCAGCGAGGGAGACGGACTGGCCTCTCGCAACCAGAACACGGTCGCTCCCACTGCCAGCCAGAGATTCGGTGAAATGGAGGCCAAGGCAGAGTCTTTGATCCCGAGGACATCCAGAAGGAATTTTCTTCGAACTGGCAATGGAGCCTGAAAGGGACATAAAGGTTACCACCACCACCACCACCACCACCACCACGGTCTTCTAGAAGGAATAAAAGGCAACATGTCGGCAAACTGGACAAACTAAATCCAGTCCGATGAACATGAATCAAAATGAGCCACGTTGTACGTTGAGGATTACTTTGTTGCTATGGTTACCTGGAGAAGGGAATCAAGAGGCAAGGCGTGACCGGACGGCAGCAGCTCCACCTGGTTCCTCTTGAGGTTGAGGTGCTGCCGGTCGTACTCCTCCACACAGACGGGGGCAGCAGAGCCCTCGGCCAGCGCTGTGCCCCAGCTGCCCCCCTGCCCGCCGACCACTCCGTCTTTCAACTCCACACTCTTTTGTTCCTGTGAACCGCGGTCCTGAACACCGCCTCCACCTCCACCTCCACCGCGTCCTCCACCTCCACCACCTCTCCCTGTCCCGCCGCCTCTATTCCCCCGGCCGGGACGGCCCCGCCCCCCGGGGCCAGGCGACGAGGCGTCTGCTCCCCTCTGAGCCGTGGTCCGGAGCAGCAGCCCGTAGATGGCCCGGCGTATGGCTCGGGGGCAGTCGTGGCAGCTGGCCTGCTTGCTGTTCTCCACCTGTGGATAGAGCAGGACCCTGCGCATCACCAGCACGTCCCACACCAGGGGGGACAGGAGCCCGCCGGCCGCCGACGCGCCCAGGCACTCCGGCAGAGGAGCGGTCAGGGACGCCATGGCGCCCGGAGCGATCTCGCCCCCGGAGAACCACGCGGCGAGGGAGCTCCCGGTCTGAATGCGGTACTCCTGCATGGCGGCCCAGAGCCGGGCGCTGGCTTGGCCCATGGTGGTCTCCTCCTTCCGGCCCCCTCCCCTGGCTCCAGGTCTCCCCCCCGACTCCCCCAGTAGTCTGCTGATCTCCCCCAGGGCCTCTCCCGGGCCCGGGAACGAGGAGAGCCAGCGGAGGAGGCCCTCGATGCGGGTAGAGGACGGGTTCCCTCCCCCCGGCCCCCTGCCCCCGCCACCGCCCCCGCCACCGGCCGCGCCGTCCCGCCCGCTCAGGTCCAGCATGGAGAAGAGCGCCTCGGCGCATTTGGGCGTGCCGTAGTCGTTGCCGCTCAGCACGGCGCAGAGCGGCAGCAGCTGGCGGTTCAGGCCGCGGAAGCAGCGGCACAGCAGCTGGGTGGTGTAGCGGCGGGCGGAGATCCACTGGTGGGGGGGGCGGCCGCTGACGTTGGTCCAGTTGAAGAAGCGAAAAGGCAGGTAGCCCCCTGAGCGTGAGGAAGAGGGACACACGTCCATGGTACAGGGCGCCATTGTGAAAAGACATCTTATTTGCGTCCCGTAAAACATAAACAGAAAACAATAAGAAAGAAAACGGTTTCTCCATATACTAATGAATACGTTTTAATGTATTGTAATAATGTAATATGTATGTAATAATAATAATGTAATAATAAGGCAGACGTTGGTTGTTAGGAGCCTACGTCCTGCTGCCTGCCACTACCCACCAGGCAGGTCGAAAATAAAAAAGTCGCTGTCGTTGGTCAGCACCGGGCAGCTCCACTGGTGAGCCAGGCAGGCGATCTCCCAGTCGGCTTCGGCGGGGCACTGGACCAAAGGGACGCCCCTCTGGGTGAGCACCTGAACGAAGACGTCCCTCGTCAGGTAGGGGAGGACGGACCCGTGGCGGCCGTGCGAGAGGCAGTCGGCCTCCTTGATCTTGGACTGCAGACGCGCTCGCAGTGTGGAGAACTTTTTGTCACTGGGATCCATCCCTGAAAAATGAACGTCACGAACGCTGAAATTTAAAACCTTGAATGTGAAGCTGTTTGGGAATTGCCTCAAACTTTTTAACATCATTAAACATCAGAGAAGCTCCGTTTTTGTTTTGGCTCGTTGGAGACAAGTCTCAGGACATTTACAGTACTTTGTGGGTACATATATGATTTGATGTCGTCACTGGCTGTGAGTTCCTACCTCCATCCAACACCACAAAGGGTTGGATGTTGCAAGCCGCTAAGGCTGAGAAGAACTGGTCCAGCAGAGTGGAGAAGGCATCGTAGTCGCCTCCGTGTTGCTGGTCCAAGCTATGGTTAAAGTAAAGGCGAAAGTACAGACTGCAGCCATCGATGATCAAGACGCTGTCTCTCAACTTTACGTCCTGGAAGAACTGCTTGTTCCCCTCCACGTAGGTGGTTAGGCCATGCACGCCCATGTGATCACCCGTTCTAGAGACATAAAATAGGAAGAGGTATTATTAGCAGTGGTGCACAGCATTGACACTAAGTATTTGGCTTCCCTTGCAGGACCGCAACGTTACACCGCAACCATGCTCCATGTCATTGTATGCGTGCCCCCGTGATTCTTCCTCCTAACGCGAGAAAAAAAAATGAGTGCATCGATAAATGGGGAAGTAGATGATTGACAACATGTTGTCAACTGACCAGTGGAAAATACCCTTCTCCCTGCCTAGGCTACTTCCCCATTATAATCTACCACATGTAACATCATGGGCGAGAACTTGCGGACAAACGACCTCAAAGTACATACATTGCATGTTTATGATTGAAGACATTAGCGCATGATGGTGCATACGAAAAGAGAAAATGTTTGGCACTTTAGTTCAAGTCAGCTCCTCTGCCTCCCGTACCTGTCGCTCTGCTTGGGGTTATGTTTACATTGGTCTGTGACATATTTGTATTACAACTTCCTCACGTATATTCCTTCAAAGTAAAAGTCAAAACTGTAAAAAAAAAAAAAAAAAAAACATTTGTAATTCAATCTTGTCTCCAAAATGTATTTACTACTATTATATTAATCAAGTAAAATGTTATAAATCAACACTTTTAATGCTTACAATCCGTCATCATGACACCCTTCATGGCAAACCCTTATTGTTTTTTTGGGGGGATACCGTCATTTTGAAATTCAAAACCGGGTCTCGCGAGAACGTGACTCGACTACGCACCAGCTAGCAAGCGGCGGGCTAGTAGCCGCCACCAGTGTGTGTTGTCTTCGCCATCCGAGGACGCACTGCGATCCCTTATGTCCGCAGGAACTAACTTGGCGATGGCGGGGACGAGTCAGTCCGGCGCAGGGGCGAATGCACACCGAAAAAGGGAAGGGATCATATCCGCCCGGTTCTGGGAGAGCCCGGACACTTTGATCCAGTTGGACGGCGTGAGGCAGTGGATCGCGAAGCACTACAAAAAGGTACGTAGCCTGAGAGCTAGCTGCCTACTAGCCGCCCCCCCCCCCCCCCCTGCTGCTACGAACCAGTGTGTGCACGACTGTAAACAAACACACGTTATTAGGGGAGGCTGCATTACGGCTGGCTTTTCTCATTGACTTGCTCGTTTTGCACCCGAGGGATAATTTGGTTCTCGCCTCACGTCTACGTGGGAGGCGATTGTTGTAGATGGTTAAATGTAGATCTGCTTCATCAACGCGAACCGGAATTAAGGAAAGGCTTTTAATGACATTAGTGTTTGCAACGTGCCCCCATCGAAAGTAACGCGCATACATGGTACAGGCACGTGTCCCGTGAACAGCGTTGCATTCGTGTCCGTTCTCTCTTTCAGTACGTGCTGGTGGACGCCCCCTCCTGTCAGTCTCTGTCTGCAGTCACCTTACAACTCCTCCAGTTCCACGAGGAGGCCTTCGGACGGCACGCTACGAGCCCTGCTCTCACAAAACTGCCCGTGAGTCTCCCCATTACACCCTGGTGCATGTTTTTGTTCGTTCGTCAATTCATTAATTCATTTATTATAACTTCTGTAGTACTATAGTGATGATTCGATCGTTTCTTCTCAGGCACAATGCTTTCTTGACCTCCGACCCGGGGGCGGGCTCTGTCACATCCTTGGTTGTGCCTACAAATTTAAGGCAGAGCAAGGCTGGTAAGTAGTTTACCTTCAGAGCCCATCTTTGTTGTACTCAGTACTGGCGATGCTCACTGACCTTCACACTTAACACCTGAACCACTCAAACGTGAATTTACGTTGTGTACTTCTGGTCTTATTGTTTATTGTCCCTCTTCCCTGTCAGGCGGCGCTTTGACCTGCAGAATTCGTCGCGGACCGAGCGCAACGTGGAGATGTTCAGCACCATGGAGAGGGCACTGGTTCAGGTGACTCGACAAAGCCAGCTCAGCCGTCAACACGAGACTACACTTCACCTGGATTAAGTTGAGCATGAGCGTGGTCCCAGCCCCTCCTTACGTGAGGTTAAACAGTGTTTTTTTTTTCCGTTGCTGTGGACAGAACAACTGCCTGACGCGGCCCGTGGTTTACCTGGACACCGCGTTGGACCAGGAGCTGGCCAGCAGGCTGAGTAACGTCATCATCAAGCACCAGGTTAGTTGATGCTTACCTGGGGTCAACGATGGCGTGTGCCCCAATCTGTCGTACTGATAAAATAAAAAAAATCCTGCCTGCTACAGGGCTCAGTAACGGAGGACCGAGCACTCGCCAGTCATCACCTTTACCCGTCCACGCCGTCATCAACAGACGAAGGTACGGTCACGCCCCCGGGTTGATGCTCTAACGCGTGTTTGTCAGAAGGCGACAGTAGCTCAGGAGGTAGAGCGGGTTGAGCTGGTAACCGCAAGGTTGCTGGTTTGATCCCCGGCTCCTCCTAGCTCCTGAGAGAGTGTTGTGGTGTCCCTGAGCGAGACGCCCTCACCCTGACTGCTCCTGACCAGCTGGCTGTCACCCTGCGTGGTTGACTCCGCCGTCGGTGTGTGAATGTGTGTGTGAATGGTTGAAAGTCGCTTTGGATAAATGTGTCAGCAAAATCCCCTAAAGTAAATGGAAATGAAGCATTTTTATAGAAACTCTTTAAATGTTCATAGGAGAATGGATGCGTCCGATCATGAAGAGAGACACGCATATCCTGGTGCACTGGGGAATGAACCCTGATAGGTAATGTGTACACACACGCATACACACACGCACACACACGTGCACCCATTCACAAATGAAACAAGTGCTGTGATCATGGGTCTCCTGTGTCCCCGGTGAACAGCTACGACAGCTGGCTGCCCCTGGCTGAGGTGGAGAAGGAGGTGGAAGAGCAGCCGCAGTCAGAGCGACCGTGGAGGGTGAGCACACCCACCACTACACCGACTCACAACACCCCACTCTGCATTAGTGCTGCTGGGCGCTATGACCAAAAATTGATATCACGGTATTTTGCTAAATTCTAACGGTTTCACGGTATATCACGGTATTTTTTTTTTCCATGCATGATCAGGTGTTCACTAGTACTGCCACTAAGGACTGATTTCATAACGACTAATCTTTCGAGTAGTCGACTAATCTAAACGATTAATTAAAAATAAATTGTTTAAAAAAATTAATAAAAATATGCGCTGAAAGCAGGCAGTCACGCAGCTATGCTGCTCGCGTTTACACTTGCGTGCATGGCGGGGTTTAAAACATAACTTCCAACCTAATATTAAGTAATATAACGCAGGTGCGCAAGGCAGCCACAGGAGACGCCAACATTGTTTTCAACCGCTCGGTACCGCGCCGGATTAATTACCAAGTTTTGAAAATAAAATAAAGTATTTGAAGCTAAGTGTATTGAGAATGTGTGTGTGTGTGTGTGCGCGCGTCCTGCTAGGTCCACACACGCTGGGTTTTGGACACGGAGGATTACAACGAGTGGATGAACGAGGAGGACTACCACGTCAACGAGAGACACGCCCCCATCATCTTCCGCCAGAGGCTCCACCTCCGAGAGGAGCAGGTGGGCGGTCGCCTCCGGGGCGGTCGAGGTTTCTCCTCTCTCTCCTCCGGACCCCCTCTGTGTGTAACGGCACCCCGATGAGACTGATGACCAGACAAAATAGGGAAAGTAAAAACACCTGTTTTCCCTCCTCCTCCCTTCTGACCCCCGAACAGGATCAGAAGTTAACCCCCCTGAAGAAGAGACGTCGCTCCCCCTCGCCGTCCTCCTCGGAAGGACGGAAGAAAGGAAAGAAGGGGTGAGAGACGGCGCGGCAGAGACACAACATGTCATCCTAAGCAGCGTTTTGCTTCTAGAGTTCCCTCCGTCGCCTCGGTAACAATCCTTGCGCGTGTTTGTTGTGCAGACGGCGGCACGGAGGGCCGCAGGAGGAGACCCCAGAGGAGGACCTGACCAAAGACATGGAGGACCCCACTCCCGTGCCCAACATGGAGGAGGTGGTCCTGCCCAAGAACGGTGAGCCAGCCCCCCCCCCCACCCCCCCCGGAGGACCTTCTGTCCTCTGTCCTCTGTCCTCTGTTTGGTCCTAGCCGCTCTGCTCCTCCTCCTTCCTGCCGTTGCCTCCTGTGTTTCTTGTTTGTGTTTCCTCTATATGGATTGTCAGCGCCATTGCAAAAAAAATTAATTGCAAAAAAAAAAAGTTCATCTATTTTTTCTAAGGCTTATGATAAATATCAAAGAAATAGCTGAAAATGAACATAAAAGATGAACTTAGTTTCTGCCAAGTTCAAGGCACATTTGCACAATTATCTGGTCTCAGCAGATACCTTGGCTCTGTTGGTTGTTACGTCATATTTGGAAGCTCAATCAGTACATTTTCCCCCAAAAAAATCTCACCAGGAGTAACCATTCAAAGGGTTATTTTTAAAAATTTTCTTCCGGGGGGGGGGGGCCATGCCCCCGGACCCCCCCCTAGCGTTGCTAGGTTACCAACTTACAGCACCACTGCTACAAAAAAATTGTGCGTGCACCACCCAGGTACAACAAAACCCTTTCCCCCCCCGCTGCTGAACAAAATCCTAGAGGAAACACTGCTTGTATTCTTTTTTTTTTGTGGGTATTAGTTTCAAAACCGTCTCTTCTCTTGCCTCCATAGTGAACTTCAAGAAAGACAGCGAAAACACGCCTGTGAAAGGAGGGACGATGGCCGACCTGGGTGAGAGATGGAAGGAAAATGCACGTTGTGAGCGGTCTGTGTCTTCAGGGTGTAGGGACGGGGGTGGTTGCTAACTGCTGTTGGATGTTCAACGAAGACTGTTGTCCAGGGCAGGTGATGGTTAACGTTCATCGGTCAGATATATTCAATATGGCGTGGGCGATTCGCGAACGATTCGGTCGGAACGAACGAATCCTAAAGGTGAACGACGAGAACTGATTCTCGAAACGAGAGAACTGATTTATTTATTTTTTTTACATAAAACACAAATATGGTCACGTAAATAAAAGATACAAACGAACAGAACTTTGTTTCCCCCTCGACTTTATATTGATTGAGTCTAAAACGTTCTCATGGTGGTTGAGGCTGCTTGGGCTGTTCTTCTTAAAACCACACACGTGTAATGCTCGAGCGGTGTTGTAGGCTATTGCTACAGAAATAAGCTGTTTTTGCTGTTTTAAAAAGATCAATTTGTGGGCGTACCTCATATTTAATAGCAAAGTGGTGGGGCCAGACACCTGAGATTCCCTGCCAAATGACGTGACAGACCATATGACTTTATGAACTGAACGAACGAATCAAACTAACGATTTGTGATAGTGAAGGGAACTGAAAGAAATGATTCACGGAAAAAGAATCGTTTTGCCCATGCCTAATATTCAATATGGCTTTTTCTGTCTGTTTGGTTCCTCTCAGATGAACTGGACGATGACTTCCCTGGACGGGTAAGGAGATATTTTGATGACGTTTAATGAAGGATAAAAAAGTCGATGTCTGTGTTCATCTATTGCATTCGTTGTTGTTGATGATGATGATGATGAAGCTGTTATTACTGTTGTATTCATGACGCTTGTGTTATTGATGGTGTTTGTTGTTGTTGTTGTTGTTGTTGTTGTTGACGTATGTATGCAGGAGGACGAGGACGGTCGAGCAGATGTGTCCCACCTGTCGGACGTGGAGGACAACATCACGGAGCAGACCCACCACATCATCATCCCCAGCTACACCTCGTGGTTCAACTACAACAGGTCAGTGGGCGGCCGTCACCCGGCCCGGTGGAGCCATAAAAAAACTCTAATCATAATCCCGATTATTTTGGTCAATATTGAAATCTTGATTTATTCAAATGATTATTTTTGAGTTTGAAAACATGATGCATTTATTCATGATTTCTCTCCAAAAAAAAAAAAACACTTTGTAAATGATAACTTTGAAATTTCCCCTTTAAAAAAAATACACAAAATGGTCAAGTAGAAAAGAATGTCCAGATATGTATCCAGCTGTTCTGCAATTTCTATAAAGAAATAAAAAAATAATAATAATAAATTAAAAAAAAATCATTTGAAGTTGATTATATTCGTCTGGTGATTGTTTCGCACTAAAATCGAAATCGCGATCAAAATGAGATTAATCGGCCAGCCCTAATGGGTAGGACATGTAAGTATATGTGCTTATTCAAACATATATTCAATTGCAGATTTAAACATCCAATTCTTAAGTTTAAGTTTTAGTATCTTCGCAAAGGGTCATCCGATCTTACAGTCACTCACCGTCTCCTCCTCCTCCTTCTCCTCCTCCTCCTCTGTCTCCTCCTCCTCCTCCTCCTCCTCCTCCTCCTCCTCCTCCTCCTCCTCCCCCAGCGTCCACCAGATAGAGAAACGAGCCCTTCCGGAGTTCTTCAACGGCAAGAACAAGTCCAAGTCCCCTGAGATGTGAGCTCTGCCGGCCCTCCCTGACACTCCCACCACCACACGTCTCCCCCCCCCCCTCCCCCGGCGCTAACGCTAACTCTCCACCCCGCCCCACAGCTACCTCGCCTACCGCAACTTCATGACGGACACCTACCGCCTGAACCCCCAGGAGTACCTGAGCTCCACCTCCTGCAGACGCAGCCTCACCGGGGACGTCTGCGGCGTCATGAGGTACCCACGCCTGCCTGTCTGTCTGTCTGTCTGTCTGTCTGTCTGCCTGCCTGCCTGTCTGTCTGTCTGTCTGTCTGTCTGTCTGTCTGTCTGTCTGTCTGTCTGTCTGTCTGTCTGTCTGTCTGTCTGTCTGTCTGTCTGCCTGCCTGCCTGCCTGCCTGTCTGTCTGTCTGTCTGTCTGTCTGTCTGTCTGTCTGTCTGCCTGTCTGCCTGCCTGCCTGCCTGCCTGCCTGCCTGCCTGCCTGTCTGTCTGTCTGTCTGTCTGTCTGTCTGAGAGCATAGAAATGGACCTACTTGTGTACCTCAAGTGTCATTTGCTACTGAAAGGTGTCGATGCGTGTCACGTATTAAAGAGGAGAAGGCAGTCTATGTATATTGAGTGACACTGTTAATTAACAGTGTTGGGGGTAACGAGTCACAAAGTAACGGATTACACTAACGATATTACCTTTTTTGGGTAACGAAGTAAAGTAACGCATTACACTAAAAATATCGGTAACTACACTACTTTACTAGTGTAGTCAACAATCCCGTCCGCCGCAATCACCGTCACCGCGTAGGGGATAAAGTGACCTCTTTTTAATTTTTTTTAAAATATTTTTTATTGAAAGTAAAGTGATAAGTAGTGAAGTTACTTTTCGAATTCAGTAACGAGTAAAGTAATCTCATTACAATTTTAAAGTAAAGTAACTAGTAATAGGTAACTAATTACTTTTTTGGAGTAACTACCCCAACACTGTTAATGAAGTCGTGGAGCCTGTGTGTGTGTGTGTGTGTGTGTGTGTGTGTGTGTGTGTGTGTGTGTGTGTGTGTGTGTGTGTGTGTGTGTGTGTGTGTGTGTGTGTGTGTGTGTGTGTGTGTGTGTGTGTGTGTGCGTGCAGGGTCCACTCCCTGTTGGAGCAGTGGGGTTTGATCAACTACCAGGTGGACGCCGAGAGCCGACCCCTCCCTATGGGGCCCCCGCCCACGCCCCACTTCAACGTGCTGTCGGACACGCCCTCCGGCCTGGCCCCGCTGCAGCACAAGCCCCTGCAGGTAGGGCCCAGGCCCCCCCCCCCCCGCGGCCCCCTCACTCCCCTCCCCTGCGCCTCGCCGTGAAGGGTTCCTTCTGGTTTATCTTTTGCCTGGAATCTTTTTTATAATGAAACTTTTTTCTCTCTCTCTCTCTCTGACTCCCTCTCTCTGTCACTCTATCTATGTCGGTCTGTCTGTCTCTGTCTCTGTCTCTCTCTGTCCCTGTTTCTCTCTCTCTCTCGGTGTCTCTCTCTCTCTCTCTCTCGGTGTCTCTCTGTCTCTGTCTCTCTCTGTCTCTCTCTGTCCCTGTCTCTCTCTCTCTCTCTCTCTCTCTGTCCCTGTCTCTCTCTCTCTGTCTCTCTCTCTCTCTCTCTCTCTCGCCGCTCTCTCTCTCTCTCTCTCTCTCTCTCTCTCTCTCTCTCTCTCTCTCTCTCTCTCTCTCTCTGTCCCTCTCTCTCTGTCTCTCTCTCTGTCCCTCTCTCTCTGTCTCTCTCTCTCTCTCTCTCTCTCTGTCTCTCTCTCTGTCTCTCTGTCTCTCTCTCTGTCTCTCTCTCTCTCTCTCTCTCTCTCTCTCTCTGTCTCTCTCTCTCTCTCTCTCTCTCAGGTCTCAGCCTCCCAGCATATGCTCTTCTTCCCAGAGAGGACCAGAGATAAACCCGCCGACTGCCAGAACTTTGGCCTCCGCAACGACATCTACGCCCGGAAGCACCCCAAGGTGCCCCGCCCGCGCGCTCCCCCATAACGACACTAATGCCGCTTTTCCACCGCCAGTACCAGCTCGACTCGACTCGCCACGCCTTTTTTGCGTTTCCATTGGCAAAAAAAGTACCCGGTACCTAGTACCGGGTACTTTTTTTTAGTACTACCTCCGTCGAGGTTCCAAGCGAGCGGAGTAGGTACTTTTGTGTGACGTAAACAGACTGCTGGCAACTGATTGGCCAGCGGTTAAGTTGTTAAGTTGTGTCCGGCGTGGTTGGAGTCCACGAACCCGCTCCCGAGGGGGACACTGATCAGCGTTTCGCCGTGTGTGTCGCTCCTTTCCCGGGGCTAGAGTTAAGCTGCGCGTGGTTGTGTGTGTCGGGTGTGGTTGTGTGTGTCCGGCGTGGCTGGAGTCCACGGACCGGCTCCGGAGGACCAGCGTTTCGCTGTTTCGTTGTTCCTTTCCCAGGGCTCGAGTTTCGCCTCTATCAACGTTACCGTATGACAACAATAGACGCTCAGTCATTGCGCTTTTTATTTAATTTTATTTCCCATCATAACCTTTCGCGGGAATCAGGAAATAGTCTTGATCAGATTCAGATTTCCCGGGAATCGCGTCTCCCGTGATTAAAACCTAATGACGACCCGCCCATGGTGGAGAGGTTCTTTTCTACGACCCGCCCACATTGAAGAGGTACTTTTTTAGATGGAAACGCTCCTGGAACAGAGTCGAGTCAAGGCGAGGCGAGTCGAGTCGAGCTGATACTGTCGGAGGAAAAGCGGCATAATCGACTGTTAAAATGATTCAATTCCCCCCCCCCCGAAAAAATAGGCTAACGGCCCTTTTGTGTGACCTCTGTGTACCTCAGAGTAAAGGAGCGAGCGCGGGGAGGGAATGGGCCGAGCAAGAGACCCTCCTGCTGCTGGAGGTGAGATCCTTCTTCTCCCACTGACGTCTCACTCCACTGCAGCTCCGTCTCAGTCCTCATCTCCACATGTCACCCCTTCATCTTTTTGAAGTGGCACTCTGCAGCACACACACACACACACACACACACACACACACACACACACGGATACCAGTGTTTCCCGCACATCGGCCAATGAGTGGCGCTGCGCCACAGTTTGAACGACGAGCGCCACAAATTGATTCCGCTTTTCTTATTTATTTTTACTTGAACACGATTTTTACATGTAACTCCGCCAGCCCGTAATCCGCCACACATTGCTACCTGGTCTGTGGGGAGCACTGGATACCTTGTACTCGTATGTTCTACCCTCATTGTAACCTTTTTTTAATATTCAACACGTCGGTGACCTTATCAATTGCAAAACCTCAGATGACATTTTCATTTTTTACATTTAGGTTTTATCAAAAGCGACTTACCTAAGTACATCTGTCAGAAGAAAGAGACCGAGAAAGAGAACAGTCGCTGGGTTAACCCATTCCCCGTGTAAAGATAGCTAGGATAAGTGTACATTAAGTGCCAGGACGTACAACACACAATAGCTGTGTACATTAAGTGCCAGGACGTACAACACACAATAAGTGTGTACATTAAGTGCCAGGATGTACAACACACAATAAGTGTGTACATTAAGTGCCAGGACGTACAACACACAATAAGTGTATACAATAAGTGTGTACATTAAGTGCCAGGACATACAACACACAATAAGTGCGTACATTAAGTGCCAGGACATACAACACACAATAAGTGTGTACATTAAGTGCCAGGACTTATAACATACAAAAAGGGGTGGGAGGGGGGTCCCTTCATTCGAGAGCACAGTTATAACTCGTGTGTCTGTCCCATGGAGAGGATGGAGGGTGAGGACCACAGGAGTAACGACCCCTACCCCCCCCCCCCCCAAGCAGCCCAGTAGGGCTGCTTGATTATGGAAAAAATCATAATCACGATTATTTTTTGGTCAATATTGAAATCTCGATTATTCAAACGATTATTTTTGAGTTTGAAAACATGATGCATTCATTCATAATTTCTCTCCAATAAAAAAAAAAAAAACACTTTTTAAATGAGAACTTTGAAATTTCCCCTTAAAAAAAAATACAGAAAATGGTCAAGTAGAAAATAAAGTCCAGATATGAATCCAGCTGTTCTGCAATTAAAAAATAAATAAATAAAATAAAAAACGTTTCAACTCGATTATATTAGTTTGGTGATCATTTCACTCTGAAATCGAAATCGCGATTAATCGATTAATCGCGATTAATTTGATTAATCACCCGCCCCCAGGCCCTGGAGGTGTACCGCGACGACTGGAACAAGGTGTCGGAGCACGTGGGCTCCAGGACGCAGGACGAGTGCATCCTGCACTTCCTGCGGTTGCCCATCGAGGACCCGTACCTGGAGGACTCGTCGGCCTCGCTGGGGCCCCTGGCCTTCCAGCCCGTGCCCTTCAGCCAGTCGGAGAACCCCGTCATGAGCACCGTGGCCTTCCTGGCGTCGGTGGTGGACCCCCGCGTGGCCTCGGCCGCGGCCCGCGCCGCTCTGGGTAGGGAGGGGGGGGGCGGGGGGTGTGTGTGTGTGTGTGTGTGTGTGTGTGTGTGTGTGTGTGTGTGTGTGTGTGTGTGTGTGTGATGACAGACAATGTGTGTGTGTGTGTGTGATGACAGACAATGTGTGTGGTGTGTGTGTGTGTGTGTGTGTGTGTGATGACAGACAATGTGTGTGTGTGTGTGTGTGGTAGTATGGAGGGTATCTCCTAGGGGTGGGAATCTCTTGGCACCTGATTCGATTCCGATTCAGAGGTCAACGATTCGATTCTAAAACGATGAAAATCTATGCATCTCGATGCAACAGTTTTTTTTATGTACATTTCCATGCAGGATTTTCAAATATATATATATATATATATATATATATATATTTATATCTATACATCTGAGTTTGCTACTCAGAGTTTGCTAATCACTTCCTACTTGTGTGATGATCATTAAAGACAATCAACAGATTAATTACCTTATCTAATGTTTCATATTAGATAAAGTCGGTTCAGAACCCGCAGGCAGAAAGGAGTTTCCTGTAGCGCTCTGCAGCAGGCCAACCAATTTAATAAAAAATAAAAAAATACAAATATATATATTTTTTATTAAATTTGTTTCAGATTATTAATTTTTCTGCATGTGTGTGTAGGGTATCTAGTACAGGGGCGTGTGTGCGTGTGTGCGCGTGTGTGTGTGTGTGTGTGTGTGTGTGTGTGTGTGTGTGTGTGTGTGTGTGTGTGTGTGTGTGTGTGTGTGTGTGTGTGTGTGTGTGTGTGTGTGTGTGTGTGTGTGTGTGTGTGTGTGTGTGTTTCTGACCCCCTGATTCCCTGGTGTGTGTGTGTGTGTGTACAGAGGAGTTCTCCAGAGTGCAGGAAGAGTCCGTAGAGAAAGCGGCCATCCTGCTCAACAAGACAGGTAGGCCCGACGGTGGAACGGATCCATATACATTATTATTATTATTATAATTATTAACGTTATGGACAAAAGACCATTCACATCAGTCCAAAGTAAATCGTGATTTAATCAAATTCATTAATTAAAGTATTAAACGTGATAACATGTTCTCTGTAAATTTGTTAATCGATTCATCTCTCTCTCTCTCTCTCTCTCTGTCTCTGTCTCTCTCGCTCTCTCGCTCTCTCTCTCTCTCTCTCTCTCTCTGTCTCTCTCAGAACCTCTGGATGGTGATAAGACGGCCCTTCAGGTAACCAGTCCACAAAACAGAACATGTTAACGTGGTACCAGCTATGTTCCCCCAGGTACCAGGTGGGCCTGACGCTATGTCCCCTCAGGTACCAGGTGGGACTGACACTGTTGTACCAGGTACCAGGTGGGCCTGACACTATGTTGTACCAGGTACCAGGTGGGCCTGACACTATGTCCCCTCAGGTACCAGGTGGGCCTGACACTATGTTGTACCAGGTACCAGGTGGGACTGACACTATGTTGTACCAGGTACCAGGTGGGACTGACACTATGTCCCCTCAGGTACCAGGTGGGCCTGACACTATGTTGTACCAGGTACCAGGTGGGACTGACACTATGTCCCCTCAGGTACCAGGTGGGCCTGACACTATGTTGTACCAGGTACCAGGTGGGACTGACACTATGTCCCCTCAGGTACCAGGTGGGACTGACACTATGTCTCCTCAGGTACCAGGTGGGACTGACACTATGTTGTACCAGGTACCAGGTGGGACTGACACTATGTCTCCTCAGGTACCAGGTGGGACTGACACTATGTTGTACCAGGTACCAGGTGGGACTGACACTATGTCTCCTCAG
>NC_140290.1:2559496-2566996 GCF_964030765.1 Micromesistius poutassou | reverse complement strand
CTTTACTTTACTTTTTTTTTTTGTCGTCTCTGTACTGTTACATAGCTGTCCAGACTGTTGGTAGGAAAAAAAACAAAAACGACAGACACTTTTGGCCACACATTTGGGAATGTCTTCAATTAGTAGAACGACGCAAGCGCTCACAAGGGGACAGTGTACTCCGCTTCACAGCCTCCCGTTGTGGGAATGAGGAGGCCACAGCTGGTGGTTGGAGACCCGCACGCTTTCACCAGCGGACGTTTTGGGGTTTGTGTTTTGACTGATGAGCGCTAAACGTTTCTGTGGTGAGGGATGCGGTGGAGAAGAACTAACAATCAGCTCTGCTCATTAAATTTGTTTTATATGAAACCACGACTCGATTCCAATTTCTGTTTGTGCCAATGATTAAACTTTTTGAAGTGTGTGTGAGACGGCGGTTTGGTTCGTTTGCCAAGTCGCCAACTGAAGGCATTTGAGAGGTAAGAGAAAGTGAGTGGATTGTTGTATTTGGTTCACACTCAGAGATCTGTCGGTCTGTGTGTTTATCAGGTTCTTGATTGATGTTGGATGTTATAACGGGAGCAGGTGGCTATCTTCTCAAACGGTCCTCATTTATATAATGCGCTTTACAGTGTTGACTGACATTCACCCATTCATGCACACATTCACACACCGACGGGCGGAGTCGACCACGCAGGGCGACAGCCAGCGCGGTCAGGAGCAGTCAGGGTGAGGGCGTCTCGCTCAGGGGACACCACGACACTCAGCTTAGGAGGAGGAGCCGGGGATCGAACCAGCGACCTTGCGGTTACCAGCCAACCCGCTCTACCTCCTGAGCTAATGCCGCCCCCATTGTCAATTTCCTCTATATTTTTCTAAAAACCAAAAGAATATATCGTAGTATGGCGAACCACCCTGTGCTCTCTCGTGGCTGAGACGCGCCGTCACACACACAGAGTGTGTCTAGAGTTCTGGGCCACTTGATTCGTTAGTATTCATTCGTTCCTGTAACTACTGTATATACGACTCGTTTAAAAAGACCAATGAAGCTTTAGACGGAGGCCATCACTGTGATGGTCAGGTCATCTCAGGTCAATATTCGGTTGCAAAACATAATAGCTAGTTGATAAGGGACAACTTTATATCTGATTGGTATCATTCTTCTAACATCTGGACATTGACAAATATTTCACACTATTAGATAAGTGATAATCAATACGTTATTTTTCCGAATGTCAAGGGCATCACGTGGCACTCAGAAAGACAAAACAAATCTGATCGGAAATAAATTGGCCCCTAATGAGCTATTGAGTCTAAACATAATAAATGCATCCTAATCTAATCAGTCCTATATACGCTATTGGCTTTTGTCCTGTTATAAAATAAATTGGCTGCAACAAGTGTGTGTGCTGTGTTGTCGACACACAAGGCAAGCACGTCATCAGTTAAAGACACCTTTAAGCGGTAGCCCTGTGGCGTTCTTTCACCCGACCACGCTGACCCCCCCCGCTCCCCACTGACCACACGGGCCCAAGAGGATTGTTTCTCAAGCCGGTGGCACTTTCTAGGGTGGAGGCGAAGGCCAGCGACCGGCGAATGGTTCTGAACCCTCAAAGTCTGCGGCATGGGCGAGGAGCTCATGGAGATACGGAGACACAAAGCACCGAGGGGACACTGGCCATCGGACCTTCTCCATCCACTGAAGGGGTGGGGGGGGGGCATCGCAGAGGCCAAGGGGCATGACCTTGAATTACAACAAGCCCTTGGCATACGGAGAAGGCTGCCTTTAGGCCGCACCTCCGCAGCGAGTTCCACCTGATCGTCCCCCGTCACAGAGATCCAGCCGGCTGAAGCACACATCGTCACTACGAGGCAGCGGGTCAGAGTCCTTCTGGGTAACGGCGTTCAGCCAGCGGTTGTCCACACAGAAACATCCGCTTCCGTTCCGTCTTGCGGACCGGGAATAGCCGGTGGAAGCCCGAGGAAAGGACTAGCGGAGGGCCGGATGAGTCACGCCTCCGCCATCTACAGGGACTTCTGCTCAGCACCTGCTCACTTCGCCCCCCTGAGGGCAGACGGCGAGCGCGTCACCACGTCTCGATCTGGTGCTGCTGAGCCGAGGTGGTCTGGGTGCAGTCCTGGTCCTCGCTGTGGTGATGTCTGGTGACGTTGTGTGATGCAGCTGTTCAGCGGCCCCTCCGGCTGCTGTTTCCTGGTGGAGAAGAGACCTTCACTCCTCCGTTGAAGGAGCTCTGGCAACGCCGGCGTGGGGTCCTGGTGGAGGACATGAAGGGTGAGAGGAGGGATGGTCTTCGCAGCTGGTGGTGTGGTCACTGGGAGGGGCTGCTGGTGGTGTGGTCACTGGGAGGGGCAGCTGGGGGTGTGGTCACTGGGAGGGGCAGCTGGTGGTGTGGTCACTGGGAGGGGCAGCTGGGGGTGTGGTCACTGGGAGGGGCTGTTGGGGGTGTGGTCACTGGGAGGGGCAGCTGGGGGTGTGGTCACTGGGAGGGGCTGTTGGGGGTGTGGTCACTGGGAGGGGCTGTTGGGGGTGTGGTCACTGGGAGGGGCAGCTGGGGGTGTGGTCAGTGGGAGGGGCAGCTGGGGGTGTGGTCAGTGGGAGGGGCAGCTGGGGGTGTGGTCAGTGGGAGGGGCAGCTGGGGGTGTGGTCAGTGGGAGGGGCAGCTGGGGGTGTGGTCACTGGGAGGGGCTGTTGGGGGTGTGGTCACTGGGAGGGGCTGCTGGTGGTGTGGTCACTGGGAGGGGCTGTTGGGGGTGTGGTCACTGGGAGGGGCTGTTGGGGGTGTGGTCACTGGGAGGGGCTGTTGGGGGTGTGGTCACTGGGAGGGGCTGCTGGTGGTGTGGTCACTGGGAGGGGTTGCTGGTGGTGTGGTCACTGGGAGGGGCAGCTGGGGGTGTGGTCACTGGGAGGGGCAGCTGGGGGTGTGGTCACTGGGAGGGGCAGCTGGGGGTGTGGTCACTGGGAGGGGCTGCTGGGGGTGTGGTCACTGGGAGGGGCAGCTGAACTGGGTGGCGTTGCTGCTGCTGACCACGGATTTGTTGATGGAGGAGCCAGACACAGTCCAGTATGGGCACCGGGTTCCACCCGGTGAGGGGGAACCCGACCAGGCCCGTCGTGCCGTCGTGCTCCTGGCAGGAGCACTCTGGGGAACCGGGGAAGGGCCAGCACCCAGAAGGCCGTCACCAGTGGCAAACAGCACAACGGAAACGTCTGAAACCCTGAAGCCGACAGTGTGTTGATTTAGCAAACCCAAATGAACAAAAAAAAAAATGGAAAACATCTAACCCTACTATTATTTTTAAATAATACTCATAGCCATTATACTATTTATTGAACAATATTTATAATATAGTTATTTTCAATTATCTATGCTAAATTTTCCAAAAAAAAATTCTGTTTTACTTTTGGTCTCTGTTCGGCAATTTCCTATAGGGAGAAACTCATTCCTGTTAACTACTGTATATCAGTTTTCAGAAAAATTCATTCAAAATCATAGGGCTTCTCAGAAGGATTTCTAGACGAAAACAGACCAAAGCCCAGCCCCACCGATGATAAGAGCGTTAAGGTAACCTTTCAAACCAATCTTAAAGAGGTGTGCAAAAGCTCACATCACTTCAGTTTGATTTCTTGATCCCTTTGGTTGAACATTAAGTATAGCTTACATAAAGTGAAGATGCCAATGTGGCTTTCAAATAGACTACTACATATTTAATAAGAAAGGGCCTGGGCCAAGTTCTGGATGGTCAATAACCATCTGTCAAACATTTTACCTTTTGAAAATGATTTCCCTTAAAGTTTTGAGCTCCTAAACACACAAATGTGAGACTACATCGCCCAACTCATTGGGGCCATTCCTAAAAGCTAACCAAGTCCTTATCTCAATTATTATTACAACTCTTCACACTTGGAGCAAAAACGTTGACCTTTCCTTCCTGTCACTGCTGGTTGCTTGGAAACACATTGCGTGTCGACACATTGACGTGCGTTAGACCCGCCTTCCTTTTGGGTGACATGATGGTTCAGTAAGAAAGCCTATTTATGTCCAGAACTTCCATGACGGCTCATTTCTTTGTGAGGTGTGTGATGGAAAAATCGACATGTTTGTTTTTATAACTTGGGCCTTGTTCTTTCCTTTGGCGTATTGTCTTGCCAACCTGCCTTTCTCCAGAGTGGACTATTCATTGACCTTTGACCTTGGGTAAACGGGTCACAAACGGGTCTGAAACTGTATAAAAAACCCTGTCAAACTGTATTCAGGACTCACTCTGCTAGAGAGGAGTCTAATGTATGCATGCATTAAACCTAGGATAGTTGCTTTCCAATGTATTGTGTGCTTTTTTTGCAGTGGGAATCTCATCTGGCCTAGACGCAATCTCTGTCAAAGGGAATTGCCACGACAGGTGCCAGACATGACAAGAGCCAAGTTAAATGGCTGCCTATGGCCTTCCTTCCTTGTCATTCGTTATAGAGGGGAGAGTGGGGTTGGATGAGCCAGTTGGTAAGTTGACCCCCGCCCCCTGTACTTAGGCAACTGTACACATTCTGTTGTCATTTGACCATCAATTCCGAGGGGTATTCCGTCAACCAAGCTAAATGCAAAGCCGGGCTTATTTCGCTTAGCCTGGCTACTTCCAGTTCCGTTCCATTAACGTGACTTAAGGGAATCTCCGCTAAGTAACCATGGCAACTTATCCGACCAAACTAACCTTGTCAGTAGCAGGCTGACTGACCTCACCGAGATAAGTCAGAGAATAATGGCGGCGCCCGTGGAGTCACACGTCGTGAGAGGTAAAACTTCAACAAATAGACTATAAACTTTACTTCTCTGCGTGTACGGTTGTTTTAGACGCTGCAATTCTAACGCAACTTGTTTTTCATATTATGGTGTGAAATTATGTTGCATAATTATCAGTGTTGCACGACGGTCGTCCATGTTTTCAGTTTACATTCGACTTCAGTTGCCTGGAACGCTTTGACGTAGGAGCTAGTACACTACAGGTAGGATAAAGGCCCACGTCCCATTGCTTTGGACGGGCACTGGGCACCTTGTCGGAAACAAGTGTGCCATCAGAAGGTTCTGCCAAGCCTAGTCCTCACGATGTTGTCATAGATTTACATATAGGAAGTACAAACAGCCTACATTTTCCCTAAGGGTCTAAGATTAAATTATGCAAATAAAACAATTAAATGAATCGCTATCTGTTGTTATCGTGGATATTTTCTCAAGCTAGAAGGAACACTTTGAGGAACTCCTGAATCCAACTCCTAACACGCCCTCTATGATGGAGGCAGAGCTCGAGGTTGATGGTGGTTCGTCGTCCATTTCCCTGGTGGAAGTCACTGAGGTAGTTAAACATCTCTGCATCTCTTCTTGTTACTGTTAATGTTACTGTCTAGATTACAAGCTTTTCTCATTGCCTGGTTGTTTAATTCATTACATAGGCAGCATAACAGTAGAACACGTATAGTTAAAAGCCTAAACAGCCTCATTGGTGGATAGCAGCATAGGCTATGTTTGATTGAATAAGGGTTGCATTTCATGCCTACTACCTCCCACCGATCCACTAGTGTTCGAATGAACGACTCATTTAACAAGAACGAACCAACCTGATTCCACGTTCCAGTTCTCTCTCGTTCGTCTCGTTTGTCTCGTTCGTATCGTTCGTTCTCCGAGACTCGACTCCCAGACCCACCCACCAGTCGCTGACGCTGACTGCAGAGTCGCTGTTCGTTCACTGACTCTGTTAAGTGGTGAAGAGCGGGGCCTGGGCAACAACATCCAGATTCAGAACATGAAGCGCTCCTCAGCTGAACTTAACTTAGTTAATGTTGTGTTGATTGATGTTTGCAGCATTGCACGATTTGTGATTCGTTTGAGAATGAAAACGAGGGAGGAGCTGAGTCTGACTGACTCAGCTTAGAACCGTGCGTTCCATGATTCAACGCTACCGGAAATGCGACTGAACGAACGAACGAACGAACGATTCTGAACGATTCTTCTTGGTGAACTGACCGACGTGAACTGAATCAAGGAAACGAATCATGAAATCCATCACTACGATCCACTGCCTCTCTGTCCTCCCCCTCTCCCTCTCCCTCTCCCTACGGTTGAATCACCTAATGATGATGATCTCTGACAATGCACGCACATCGAAAAATAAACTAATAAAGAATGTATCACTGCTATGTGCTAACGCTAGCACATAGTTCATGCGTTGTAGAGCAATATAAGCACTAGTCAAGTTGTAAACTGATGCTATAGGCTAGACTACGACATAGTAATGTTACCAATAAAGAACAATATAAACATGGCAACAGAATTCACCATCTTGCTCGAGGAGTAATTACTCATACATGCTCACACTAATGATTCAATGCAGTTTGATGTTTGTTTGAAATAACGTACCTCATCCCCCCGAGAGGAAACTCCATGAGGTAGTATTGGATGACATGTTGTCATAGCTTCTTGGCACATACTGCCTACCATAGCAACAAGGTAGCAACGCACATTTCAAAAAGATGTCTAGAAAAGTACCAATTTCACAACTACACAGTGAGCAAACTACACTACTTTAAGCAAATATATACGATTATTTGGCAAAGGAATATGCATTCAACTTGGAAAAGAAGATTGGTAAATTTACCGCCAGATGGCTCAACTTACCCCTATAGAAGAATAAGCACAGACTAGGCTGTAGTGATGGTTTGGTCGCTAGCGACCCGGGGGCTCCCGACCGCGAGCCGTTTTTTTCTCTTTAAATATAAAGTTTGCCTCGTCAGAATGATATGAAGGTCTGCGCGCTACGGGTGCTCCGTGCATTCTATGTGTGTGTGCAGTGACGCGTCGTGTCTGTTGATTAACTTATTTGTGTTTAGCCACTGGCATAGAGGTCAAGGATCCAAGGGTGAACTGAGGTTAATTGCTGAATCATTCCCAAAAATTCCTGGGAGGCAAGATGCGGACCAGGAAGGAAACTATAAAGATAACAGATTGTGAAACTAGTTAGACATTGTGTGTGCGGGGGCTCGATAAAAAACAACATTCTTGATGAACAGAAAGGGATATACAAGGAGGGGCCCGTGACCAGCTCTCCAGCTCTTTGTCAAACCAACTCGGCTTTGCTCTTACTTGTTCGCGAGTACAAACAAAGTCTTTTGACATTCTTGCTCCGGTCTCCTCGAACTCTCTTATTTAAGTTTTAGTGTTAAATGCGGTCTATCTACCACAGGGTCGGATGGGCGAATCGCGAATGCAATCAACACAATCGGCTGCAGCAATTTATTGATATTAGAAAATGTAATTTTTACTTTTGAATACTTCAGAACAAAGGAAGAGCCGTAATTCCCATCACTAGTAGCCTGAACATGTTCTATCAACACTTATTCACTGAAAACCCAAAGATAGCAGGCAGAGTGATTAGGACTTTAATAAAAGTGTGTAATAACATTAAGATTGATTAATCATTTTTTAAAGATGACATCTTCCACTTTCATCGTGACTT
>NC_140290.1:2536345-2551796 GCF_964030765.1 Micromesistius poutassou | reverse complement strand
ACACACACACACACACACACACACACACACACACACACACACACACACACACACACACACACACACACACACACACACACACACACACACACACACACACACACACACACACACACACACACACGTTATTGCATGGCGGCGTCTCCTCTGCCTCTCCTGTGTTTCGTGTGTTTGTTTCGTTCTTATGTTTAGAACTTCTGTCCCACAGCTCTTTTGCGTTGTGGTCCTCAGCACCGTGTGTGTGTGACTCTGGGGGTCCCCGGTCACACACACACACACACGGGCCGATACCTAACGTAGGGCGGGGGGCGACTGATCGAATTTTACATCGCAGTTTCGATTTTAGCGTGAAACGATCACCAAACTAATATAATCGAGTTGAAACAATTTCTTGTTATTATCTTTTTTTTTTTCCTCTTTATAGAAATTGCAGAACAGCTGGATAGATATAGATAGATAGATGGATAGAGATTTATTTGTCCTTGCGGAAAATTGTTCTGCGCCATACAGTATGTCTGATACATTTATACAAAAAAAGACAAGAAGACAAGAGTTTCCCTCAGCCAACCACCCCCCACCCCCACCCCACCACACTCAACATCAGAACAGAGGACACAAACCCGCCATACATTATGAGTAGGACGGTAGAGTGCAGTTGTGCATACTGTAACAGTCCAGCTGGAAAGAAAGTGCATAGTGCTATTTAAAACGCTGTCCTGCAGGTCATTTCTTGTTCATAAGTGTAATACTAGTTGGAATAAATGACCTACTAGCTCGATTTGTTTGGGAATAGGGTAGCCTAAGCCTCCTCCCTCATGGAGAATAGAGGATGGGACATGTCTTCACTAATTGCTAGACCTTTCTTCAACGCCCAGGTCATGGCCATACTGTCGAGCTTTTGTCCCGCAACCTTACTGGCCGTGTTAACTATCTTGCTTAGTTTGCTTTTGTTGGTTAGTGACAAGGAGAAATACCACGCAACAGAGCAGAAAAGTAAAATGCTCTCCACGAAAGAGTGATAGAAGAGTAATATCATATCTATATCCACTCTAAATTGTCTCAGCTTGCACATAAAATGCAGCCTTTGCAGCCCCTTTTTATAGATGGTCTCGGTATTACTGGTCCATTGCAACTTATCATCTATTATTGTCCCTAAGTATTTGTATTCAGTTACAATCCCAATGTCTTCTCCATTTATAACCATACCTTGGTGGGGCTGGCTCCCAGTTCTATAGTCTATTATTATTTCCTTTGTTTTCTTTACGTTTAAGAGAAGACAGCTGGACCTACACCAGTCTGTGAACTGATCCACCCAGGCCCTGTAGTGGGTCTCATCGTTATTCTGCATTAACCCCACTATTGCTGTGTCGTCTGCAAATTTGATTGTGACATGCTCCGGTGTATCAGTCTCTACACTCATTAGTGTAGAGAGTGAACAACACTGGTGAGATGACAGTGCCCTGTGGGGATCCTGTATTGGTCATAATCGGGAGGACACAGCTTCATTTACTCTAACACACTGTGCTCTCTCCGTCAGGAAGGACTCGACCCACCTAATTATGTTAGGATTGAGCCCTAACTGCCACAACCTCTCCATCATAATGTGGTGTTGAAGATGAAGAGAACGCGGGCATTTGGCATCATCTGTACGCCGCTTGTTTCTATAGGCGAACTGCAAAGGGTCGATATTACATTGCACATCTTTTAAAATATGTTCCAGGACAATTCTTTCTAGACTCTTCATTACAATTGATGTTAAGGCGACTGGACGATAATCACTTAAAAACAGATGGTCTTGCCACCTTAGGTGCTGGTACTATAAGCGAAGATTTCCAGGCTTTAGGAATATAGTGTGTATCTAGGGACTTTTGAAACAGCTGACAAAAAAAAATGAGGCTAAGTTGTTCACTACACCTCTGCAGAACCCTTCCACTTATTTGATCAGGGCCTGGTGCTTTCTTGGGATAAATTTTATTTCAAAAACTCTCCGTACCTCATCTGCTGTTCTAGTTAGGGGAGTACCCTGCTGTAGCTGCTGTCTGATGACGTCACGCTCTAGGAGAAAGTCTGATGTTTTGAACCGTGCATAAAACTCATTTAATTGATTTGCGAATGCTTGATCATCTCCATTAGTTAACCATATGCCTTTTCTTCTCTTCCTTCCCTATCATTGTATACATTCCTTTGCCATGCATGTCTCAGGTTATTCCCCCTCATTTTCGCCTCAATCTGCAGTTTATATTTCTGTTTACAGTCATTAGTTATCTGTCTAATCTCCTTCTGGATGACTTTCATTTTAGACATGTCTCCCTGTCCAAAAGCTCTCCTTTTCCTATGCAGTGCAACTTTTAATTCTTTATTTACCCAAGGTTTGTCATTTGGAAATACCCTAAAAGTTTTCTCTGGAATTATACAGTCCACACAGAAACAAATGTAGTCGTTCGCCACTGAGATGAACTCATCCAGATTCTCACTAGTGTTCACGAAAATGTCCCACACAGTACAGTGCAAACAGCCTCTAAGGCGTTCCACAGACTCATCAGTCCATTTTTTGATTGTCTTTATCTTGGGTTTGCTGGTCTTGAGCTTTTGTTTATACTGCGGGACGAGCTGGACTGCGTTGTGGTTTTGCGTAGCCCTTGTAAGCGTCTTTAATATTCCCCAAAGCATAGGTCGAGTGTCTTTTCCCTCCTTGTCGGGCACTTGACGAATTGATGGTAATTGGGCAGTACACTTTTGATTGAGCATCCATTAAAGTCTCCGAGAACGAACTTAGGCGCATCAGGGGCCAGATTTTCTAATTTGGCCCATTGTATCGTGTATCCTATTTGCCGCGACCCTGGTATTAGCGCGGGGGTGAATATATACCGCAGTGACAAACACCTCGTCCAAATTCCCTGGGTAGATAGTACGGTCTCACCGACAGCGACAATAGCTCAATGCCCTCCGAGCAATGGGAGTCCCTTACTGTGTAGTAGGCATGGGCGATTCGCGAACGATTCAGTCAGAACGAACGAATCCCGAAGGTGAACGACGAGAACTGATTCCCAAAAAGAAGAGAACTGATTCCTTTTTTTTTTTTTACATAAAATAAAAATATGGTCACATAAATAAAAGATACAAACGAACAGAGCTTCGTCTCCCCTCGACTTCATATTGATTGAGTCTAAAACGTTCTCAAACCACACGTGTGATGCTCGAGTGGCGTCGTAGGCTAGTGCTACAGAAATTAGCTGTTTTCCCCGAGCACCGTCACCGTCTGAGACCTTCTGGTGGCTTTAAAAGGCTCCATTTGCGGGCGTACCTCATATTTAAAAGCAAAGTGGTGAGGCCAGACACCTGAGATGCCCTGCCAAATGACGTAACAGACCATATGACTTAACGAACTGAACGAACGAAACAAACGAACGATTTGTGATAGTGAAGGGAACTGAAAGAACCGATTCCTGGAAAAGAATAATTTTGCCCATGCCTACTGTGTAGCTATTGCACCATCCCTCATTAATATAAACACACACTCCCCCCACCCCGTTTTTATTGCCGGTTCCCTGTGTGTCACGGTCCGGTCTAATTGGGTCGCTAAACCCTGTGATCCTTTTTTTTTGTTATATATATTTTTTGCATTTCTTCAGCTTTATTATAGAGAGAGATAGAGAGGAAAGTGTGGGAGACAGAGGGGAGGACATGCAGTAAACGACCCAGGCCGGATTCGATCCTGGGTCACTGCGATTAGGATTAGCCTATATGGTGTGCGCCTTAGCCCAGTGCGCCACCGGGGCGCCCAACCCTGTGATCCTAAGTGTTGAGTTATCAATCGTGTCTTTGAGCCACGTCTCCGTGCAGCACAACAGACCAACTTTCCCGATACTCTGAGAGGTACCTCCCAGCGTTCCGTAGCTCCGTAAGTTGCTTCACCAAGGAGCGGGTGTTAGCCAGGATGACCGTATCTGGACGTTATTTTCTATTTGACCATTTTGTGTATGTATGGGAATGTGTGGGAAATTTCAAAGTTATCATTTACAAAGTGTTTTTTTTTTTGGAGAGGAATTATGAATGAATGCATCATGTTTTCAAACTCAAAAAATAATCGTTTGAATAATCGAGATTTCAATATTGACCAAAATAATCGTGATTCTGATTTTTTTTCCATTATCGGGCAGCCCGAACCTAACATCTGTAATTCAACGTGCACCTCATGCCATCTTAACCGTGTGTTGAGGAGTTTCAACAGAGTCTACTACACACTTATACTGCAGTCACGTGCGTGTGTGTGTCTTCAAAAACAAATTGGTAAGCGGATACGCATGCATGCACGTACGCATGTGTACACACACACACACACACACAACCTGCTTAGTAGGGAGATAGGATGCATCAAATATGACTACCTTCATTACACATGCTCACTCTACACACACACACAGTGGATTTAGCCCATTAGCGGTGAATATGTGAACGACAGAGCTTTAAATCCACAGATGAAACATGTTGTACAGATGCAAGGTCATCGGCCCCCTGTCAGAATATCAAGTACTGTGACAGTGTCAGGTTCACCTTGTACTAAACACCTCCAGGCAGGGTGTGTGTGTGTGTGTGCGTGTGTGTGTGCGTGTGTGTGTGTACTTGTCGCTACCTTTAACAAGCAGTTCTTGTGACCGGGCACAGAGCCATGGACGTACAGCACGTTAGACTTGGTGTTCACCCTCCAGACCTGAGAGGAGATGACAGAAGGAGAGAGGAGAGTGGAGAGAGGAGAGTAGAGAGGGAATGAGGAGGAGTGTGTGAGACAGTGAGCGAGTGAGCAATGAGAGGGAGAAATAGGAGACGAGAGAGCGGATACAGAGGAATAACAGTTGAAATCCTTTTCAAGGGCAAACAAGATGGGAGTGTGTGAGTGTGTGTGCGTGCGTGTGTGTGCGTGTGCATACCTTAAGGCCTTGTGCTGTGTCAAAGTAATTGCCCGTTTGGCCAGGCATCTTCTTGCCTTTGAACACCTTGGCTGGATCCTAAACACCAATGTGGGAAACACATCAATGAGCGCCAGGACTCCAGACGAGGAACCCCGCTGAGCCGTCACTGACGGGGACGCCCTGGTTCCTCGGTGGGTGGACACGTGTGGGTCATATCTGAGTGTATATATGATTATGTGTGTGTGTGTGTGTGTGTGTGTGTGTGTGTGTGTGTGTGTGTGTGTGTGTGTGTGTGTGTGTGTGTGTGAACCTAAGTGCTGCAATTCTGTGTGTACTTAAGTGAGTGTGTGTGCATACGTGTGTGTGTGTACCCAAGTGCTGCATTTGTGTGTGTGTGTGTGTGTGTGTGTGTGAACCCACATGTGTGTGTATGTGTGTGTGTGAACCTAAGTGCTGTAATTGTGTGTGTACTTAAGTGAGTGTGTGTGCATACGTGTGTGTGTGTGTGTGTGTGTGTGTGTGTGTGTGTGCGTACCTAAATGCTGCATTCGTGTGTGTGTGTGTGTGTGTGTGTGTGTGTGTGTGTGTGTGTGTGTACCTAAGTGCTGCATTCGTGTGTGTGTGCCTAAGTGCTGCATTCGTGTGTGTGTGTGTGTGTGTGTGTGTGTGTGTGTGTGTGTGTGTGTGTGTGTGTGTGTGTGTGTGTGTGTGTGTGTGTGTGTGTGTGTGTGTGTGTGTGTGTGTGTGTGTGTGTGTGTGTGTGTGTGTGTGTGTGTGTGTGTCTCTCTCACCCCCCCGGGCCCGGAGGCTCCAGGCCTGCGGTGCGTCTTGGTGTGTCCGTGGGACGCCGGTTGACCTCTGAACCCGTAGCGCTTCATCACCCCCTGGAAACCCTTACCGATCCTACACACACACACACACACACACACACACACACACACACACACACACACATTAAAGTTCACCGCCACGTTTCTTCAGAGAACAATGTTTTTCATGTTTTTAATTATCTGCCAGTTCACCGGACGGTAAAGCACTCTGGGCGGCATTTTTATGAATAAAAAAGGTACTACAGAAATAATTGAATTAATTTATTATCATTATCAAACCATCTTAACACTCCCCGAGGTAACAAGAGCGGAGGAGGAGAGGAGAGAGGAGAGCAGAGGGGAGGAGAAAGAGGAGGAGAGGAGAGAGGAGAGCAGAGGGGAGGAGAAAGAGGAGGAGAGAAGAGAGGGGAGCAGAGGGGAGGAGAGGAGAGAGGAGAGCAGAGGAGAGGAGAGAGGAGAGGAGAAAGAGGAGGAGAGCAGAGGGGAGGAGAAAGAGGAGGAGAGGAGAGAGGGGAGGAGAAAGAGGAGGAGAGGAGAGAGGGGAGGAGAAAGAGGAGGAGAGGAGAGAGGAGAGCAGAGGGGAGGAGAAAGAGGAGGAGAGAAGAGCAGAGGGGAGGAGAGAAAAGGAGGAGAGAAGAGAGGGGAGGAGAGGGGAGGAGAAAGAGGAGGAGAGGAGAGAGGAGAGCAGAGGGGAGGAGAAAGAGGAGGAGAGAAGAGAGGAGAGCAGAGGGGAGGAGAAAGAGGAGGAGAGGAGAGAGGAGAGCAGAGGGGAGGAGAAAGAGGAGGAGAAAAGAGAGGAGAGCAGAGGGGAGGAGAAAGAGGAGGAGAGAAGAGCAGAGGGGAGGAGAGAAAAGGAGGAGAGAAGAGAGGGGAGGAGAGGGGAGGAGAAAGAGAAGAGAGGAGAGCAGGAGCAAACAGAGGAGAAAGAGGAGGAGAGAGGAGAGGAGAGCAGAGGGGAGGAGAAAGAGAAGAGAGGAGAGCAGGAGAGCAGAGGGGAGGAGAAAGAGGAGGAGAGAAGAGCAGAGGGGAGGAGAGAAAAGGAGGAGAGAAGAGCAGAGGGGAGGAGAGAAAAGGAGGAGAGAAGAGCAGAGGGGAGGAGAGAAAAGGAGGAGAGAAGAGAGGGGAGCAGAGGGGAGGAGAAAAAGAAGAGAGGAGAGCAGGAGCGAACAGAGGAGAAAGAGGCCAGAAAAGAGGAAAGAAGAAGAGAAGCAAAAAGAAAAGAGAAGGAGGACTCACGTCTTTGCGGTGATGTCCACAAACTGGCCCGGGCGGAAGTGCGCCGCGTACAGAGGAGTGCCTGGACACAGACACAGACAGCACCGTTAACACCTCAGTCAAACGGCCCCGCGTCCGAGTGCCGCTCCCCAGGGGGGGGGGACCCTGCCTACCTGGTTTGATGACGGCGTTGTCTGACACTTTGAATGTGGTGACCTTCTGTTTTGGTGGAACTCCAGCCAGCCGAAACATCTCCAACGTCTCCTCTGACCTCTGCAGCCGACGGAGAGACAGACAGACAGACAGACAGACAGATCTGTCAAGATACAGGATAACAGGAGAAGGTAGGGCTCGGGCGTTACGCTCAAGGAGGCCCGCGGGTGGTCTGTGGTGTTTGGGGATGGAACCCAGAACCTCTCGGCTGGGAGAACCCTCACCACAAGACTACCCTCGACTACCCTGAGTTAAGAACTGACAGACGTCCATCAACATCGTTGAACGTGACCGTAGAACGTCCATGACACACACCTTGAGTCATGGAGAGACAGACACAGAAACAGAGAAAGACAGAGGAGACACCTTCAGTCATTGAGAGAGAGAGACAGACAGACAGACAGCAGACACCTTGGAGAGAGAGAGAGACACAGAGAGCAGACACCTTCAGTCATGGAGAGAGAGAGAGACAGACAGCAGACACCTTCAGTCATGGAGAGAGAGAGAGACAGACAGCAGACACCTTCAGTCATGGAGAGAGAGAGAGAGAGAGACAGACAGCAGACACCTTCAGTCATGGAGAGAGAGAGAGAGAGACAGACAGACAGCAGACACCTTCAGTCATTGAGAGAGAGAGAGAGACAGACAGACAGCAGACACCTTCAGTCATGGAGAGAGAGAGAGAGAGACAGACAGCAGACACCTTCAGTCATGGAGAGAGAGAGAGACAGACAGCAGACACCTTCAGTCATGGAGAGAGAGAGAGAGACAGACAGCAGACACCTTCAGTCATGGAGAGAGAGAGAGAGACAGACAGCAGACACCTTCAGTCATGGAGAGAGAGAGAGACAGACAGCAGACACCTTCAGTCATGGAGAGAGAGAGAGAGAGACAGACAGCAGACACCTTCAGTCATGGAGAGAGAGAGAGAGAGACAGACAGCAGACACCTTCAGTCATGGAGAGAGAGACAGACAGACAGCAGACACCTTCAGTCATGGAGAGAGAGAGAGACAGACAGCAGACACCTTCAGTCATGGAGAGAGAGAGAGAGAGACAGACAGCAGACACCTTCAGTCATGGAGAGAGAGAGAGACAGACAGCAGACACCTTCAGTCATTGAGAGAGAGAGAGACAGACAGCAGACACCTTCAGTCATGGAGAGAGAGAGACAGACAGCAGACACCTTCAGTCATGGAGAGAGAGAGAGAGACAGACAGCAGACACCTTCAGTCATGGAGAGAGAGAGAGAGAGACAGACAGCAGACACCTTCAGTCATTGAGAGAGAGAGAGACAGACAGCAGACACCTTCAGTCATGGAGAGAGAGAGAGAGAGAGAGACAGACAGCAGACACCTTCAGTCATTGAGAGAGAGAGAGACAGACAGCAGACACCTTCAGTCATGGAGAGAGAGAGACAGACAGCAGACACCTTCAGTCATGGAGAGAGAGAGAGACAGACAGCAGACACCTTCAGTCATGGAGAGAGAGAGACAGACAGACAGCAGACACCTTCAGTCATGGAGAGAGAGAGACAGACAGCAGACACCTTCAGTCATGGAGAGAGAGAGACAGACAGACAGCAGACACCTTCAGTCATGGAGAGAGAGAGACAGACAGCAGACACCTTCAGTCATGGAGAGAGAGAGACAGACAGCAGACACCTTCAGTCATGGAGAGAGAGAGAGACAGACAGCAGACACCTTCAGTCATGGAGAGAGAGAGACAGACAGACAGCAGACACCTTCAGTCATGGAGAGAGAGAGACAGACAGCAGACACCTTCAGTCATTGAGAGAGAGAGAGACAGACAGCAGACACCTTCAGTCATGGAGAGAGAGAGAGAGACAGACAGCAGACACCTTCAGTCATGGAGAGAGAGAGAGAGACAGACAGCAGACACCTTCAGTCATTGAGAGAGAGAGAGACAGACAGCAGACACCTTCAGTCATGGAGAGAGAGAGACAGACAGACAGCAGACACCTTCAGTCATGGAGAGAGAGAGACAGAAACAGCAGACACCTTCAGTCATGGAGAGAGAGAAACAGAGAGACAGAACCAGAGCGTTGGAGCTAAGCTGTGGACCCACTGGGCCGTGACAGTGGAGGTGAGTTCAGCAGTACACTGCTGCGACCAGGCACCGATTTTGAATTGGAGCCAGATAGAGATTCTTCTATTGAGTAGTTGTTGCCAATATGTTCTCCAACCAGCAGACACTTCCGAGGGATGAATGGGGAGGGGCCCAAGATCTTAAACGTGCGTTTCTACACATGTCGATAGTTGGAACACATTCAACATATTCACTTTTCGATTTTCTATCTGTTGAAACTTGTGCTGCACAAGTGCAGTGACACACACACACACTGAGTGACTATTTGGCATTTGGCAGCATTTCACATCAGTTGGCCCGCTCTCATCTTTTACCCTCGTCACGTTGAGACACCACGTCTTTCTCACCTTTTGTGCTCCAAAAAAGCCCTCATACAACCATTCACACCAACACTCCCGGCGTGTAATTGGAGCCTTGTGCAAGAGTGATGCAACACACACACACACACACACACACACACACACACACACACACACACACACACACACACACACACACACACACACACACACACACACACACACACACACACACACACACACACACACACACACACACACACTTCTGAGTTTTGATGAACTGGTGGTGAGGTGACCGTGTAGTTCATCGTTAGTTGCGGATCAGAAAGGCTGCTGGCAGATGAATCACATGTCTCCATATGCAGACACGACCAATCCAAACAACAAGGCCAGGTCAACCACAGCCAGGTCACAAAGCCAAGAACACTCAACGGACGCAGAGATCTTACGTGGAAGGGCGACACGTTCTTCCCTCCGACCAGCAGGGCGGCGCTGTGGCCGTCGTACTCCTCTTTGGACAGACACTTCACCACGTGACAGTCCTGCACCTGGAACAGCAAGACACGTCGTCAGGGTTACGTCATCGGCACCCGACACCCAACTCGACACAGTTAAGACACGTCGCCAGATTTACGTCATCAGCACCCAACTCAACACAGTCGAGACACGTCGTCAGGGTTACGTCATCAACACTCAACACCCAACTCGGTTACCACTGAAACATGACACAGCAGTTCTGGTTCGGGAGGCTGTACCCCAGGGGTCCGCTACAGGGGGCCCGAGGGCCCAGTCCGGCCCTCCAAGTCCCCGATGTCTATTTGACCTATAATTAGGTATTCAGGGTATCTTTGGATACCTATTACTTCACTGAAGCCCCTACGGGGTTGGATGAGTGTTGCGTTTCGCTTGTATCCTTTACGCCCAGCGACAGCCTCGCGCGCCACAGGAGAAAGTGGGTGAGATGAAAGCATTCCCTCATGTCGAGTCTTCATTCAAAGCCCTGTTTTTCGTTATCAACCTCTCTCCAGGCTCATGGGCAGGGCCGTTCTCCCCCTAGCAGGCTAAATGTTGCAGTAAGGCGGCTACATGTCTACATACATAAGATGCATTTTTTTTTTGTATGTATATTAATTGATAAGTAGGTAAGCCTTGATTCAGGGACCAAATATTTACTACTTTGATCATTTTCCATGTTCTAAATAAGGCAAATGTAAAAACGAAATAAGTCATTATTAATAAATCGTAGATTCACCACACACACACACTCACACGCACACACGTCATAATAGCCGCTGATAAGTACACATGGTGAATGTGCATTGATCCAATGTTTTCACAGCGGGGGCGTTTGTGCCACGTTTTGAGGAGCTCCTGAGCATTCCGATAATAATAACACTCAAGCTGACCACACAAGCTAACTCTGGTCCGCTGGAAAACTGGTCTGGCGTTTGCTGGTCCACAAGTGAACTCTGGTTCAGTTGGCTTCAGGTGTGAACGTGATCCTACACAACTCTAGGAAGCCAACCAAAAGTGGATGCATTGTGGGTTGATTATTTTGCCGTGAACTGGAAATAAGAAACACATGAAATTATCCTAGATGAATACGAGTTGCCACACACACACACACACACACACACACACACACACACACACACACACACACACACACACACACACACACACACACACACACACACACACACACACACACACACACACACACACACACACACACACACACGATTATGAGGATGCGCATGGCTACATTATTTAGAGCAAAAAACATCCCTCATGATTCATAATGAATGAATGAATAAATAAAACACACCAAAGGCATTCATTTGTAGGGTGAGGCAGGCCTGGTACGGCCCTGTGAGTGGGCCGTACATCTCACCTGGTATGCTGTTTCAGCACCTTAGCAAGTTAGTTAATTCAATAAGTAATAAGCAGAATGATATGAAAGGAGAGTTTATGAGCGATAAATCCACTCTTTTAACGTGATAATCTGTACAGAGCCTATACAGGCAGTAAAATGTCTGAGCTGTGGGTTAATTTTATGTGGGGGGATATTTAGGATGGCTTACCAAGCACAAAATAAATAATAGAACTTCCTCTCTCTAACTTGATCTTTCTTGAGGCTCCAGCTGAGTCAAGGACGGACACACACACACACACACACACACACACACACACACACACACACACACACACACACACACACACACACACACACACACACACACACACACACACACACACACACACACACACACACACACACACACACGATTGGTCCAATGTTACATTTGGACTATTGCACGTGTTACACTATACGACTCAAGTGTATAAAACTCAAGTGAATATAAAGTAGAATAATACTGTGAGACATAATCCACTTTTTTCAGTCTGTGACAATGAGTCATTGACTGAGCACGACTGAAGTGTCAACTTTGAAGTCCTTGTTCAAGATAAGCCTTGGAAATGCCATAGTCACCATCCCCATCTGATGACAAATTGTGAGCACTATGAATTATGAATGGACATGAATCAACAATGTTCAGATCCATCTGTCCCAATATAAATAAGTTGCTTTCATAAAGTGATGTAGTGAGTATTACATTTACATGACTGATGGACAGATCAGTGTGACTTGGGGTGTGTGTGTGACTTGGGGTGTGTGTGTGTGTGTCTTGGGGTGTGTGTGTGTGTGTGTCTTGGGGTGTGTGTGTGTGACTTGGGGTGTGTGTGTGTGTGACTTTGAGTGTGTGTGTGTCTTGGGGTGTATGTGTGTGTGTCTTGGGGTGTGTGTGTGTGTGTGTGTGTGCGTGTGCGTGTAACCCAAACGAGCTATTGAATCATCTTCATTCCAGTGAGTTTGCACACTGAGCTCAATGTTACACACAACAGACGCCTGGCGAGGAGAACAATGGGTCAGAATGGGGCGAGACGCACATCACTCGTGATCACGATGAAGGATCATTCACGCTCCCTTGACGTCTTGATATCATTTCCCACACCACCGAGTACAATCAAAGTTATCGACCGCAGCTTTGACCGGTCTGCTAATTCGCTAATTCATTTTTCATGCCGCTATGAGCGCTCCTGAAGAACCGAAAAAACAAATCAAAAGGGATACCGAAGGTTCAAATGATCGTTCTCTCTTTGCAGCCATGTCGGTCGAGTGGTTTATGTAATGCATGTTTAGCTATCAAAAAACCCTGCTGCAGTAGGAAGTGTATTTTTAATTTTTATTCAATAACACGCAAGTTTAAGCAAGCACTCCGATTGGTCAATTCCCCATTCTCGAGCGTGTTTAAATGCCCGGTGAAAGAACGGATGAAAAGATTGTGCCTTATTACAGAAAGTATCGTTACGCTAACTAGCCGAAACTACTTTCATGAGCCTAGTTTCCATAACAACGTTCAACTGACCCAAGAGTCGGCTATCGTTACTGTAGGAACTATTTTCTGATGGGGATGAACTCGGGCAGAAAGCTTGAATTTGAGGGCAAATTAACCGACAATATGAAAATATTTTACAATATTCTTGATAATGAAGATGGTTTGTGTTATTGAATTGTGTTATTGTTACTTGAAGCACAGGACTTCGGAACTCAGCGTAAGCGCCTCGTTCCTACGGCTACAGCTCGCGTACCAATAATGACATTCAAGAACGCCACAGAGTGTCAGATTGCTTAAATAGCAGAGGTTGTCATGTCATGGTCACTGTCATGGTAACGTGAAGTCAGGTAGAACTAAAACGTATTTTGAGTCTGTATTTTGGAGGGAGGACAGAGTGACACCATCCATACAAGTCATACAGACGACACTATACACTGTTCTGGTGGGAGTTATATATACACATTAGTCTGTTACCTGTAGCATCGTCACAACGTGTCTCTCCCCTGCTTTCGTCCAGACAGGAACCATGCCCAACTTAACCGCCACCAATCCTACCCTTCGACTTCCTGAAAAAAAAAAAAAACACAGTAAGGAGGTTATTGAGTCATTAAGTACGCCGGGACACAATGGCAAAGGTATTAGGGCGGGGCGATTAATCGAATTTTGATCACGATTTCGATTTCAGAGTGAAACGATCACCAAACTAATATAAATCGAGTTGAAACGATTCTTATTTTTTTTAATTTCTTTATAGAAATTGCAAGAACGGCTGGATTCACATCTGGACTTTATTTTCTACTTGACCATTTTCTGTATTTTTTTTTAAAGGAGAAATTTCAAAATTCTCATTTACAAAGTTTTTTTTTTTTTTTAGAGAGAAATTATGAATAAATGCGTCATGTTTTCAAACTCGAAAAAATAATCGTTTGAATAATCGAGATTTCAATATCGACCAAAAATAATCGTGATTATGATTTTTTTCCATAATCGAGCAGCCCTACAAAGGAATGGTGGTGACCCCTCTCTCACACACACACACACACACACACACACACACACACACACACACACACACACACACACACACACACACACACACACACACACACACACACACACACACACACACACACACACACACACACACACACGTACCCTCGGTCCACTCGTGTCGTGGCCAGGGCTCGTCTTTCAGCGGGTTCATCTTCTCGGCCGTCTGCCTCCTGTACTCCTCGCTGACGCTGCTCCTCATGTACTTCTGGTTGTCCTCCGTCAGGTGCTCCTCGAACCACGTCGTGTTCTTCAGTGTGCGAACGCAGCCCAGTGCGAGGACAGGACTGCGTACAACAAGATATACAAGACGGGTCAGATCAATGAGCACTTTAAGCCTCCACATTGAGCATCTGAAATGCACTACAACAAGAATATTTTATTATTTCAGTATTCGTTTTTTTTTTTTTCAAAGTTTCCCCCGCATGTCTTGATAGTCTTCCGTTGCAGATCCGTGCGTCAACACACGTCCGATGACTTATCAAATTATTATCATTATTATCAACACTGCGGCAAGATGACGGTAAGCAGTGACACACAGTGCCACACATTGACGTGTGTATAATCAGTTCTTATACAAAAGAACGATGACGGATTAATCAGGGAGAGAACAGAAGAGTGTGAACTGGACCGCTGTCAGCGGGCACCTTTCAGACGCTCCTCCGCTCCTGAGGGCAGCGACGCACGGGGCGCGCAGCAGGAGAAAACGACTCGTCCACGCCGCCATCCCGCTGTTATGTACGAAATTACGATTAGAAAATATAACGCTAGTGGTGGCTTTGACACCGATCAACAAACCCACGCCTCCATGTCTGCCCTGTTGTGACAGTGAAATGTCACCCTGGTGAGTTCCCTTGGTCCGGGAGCGAACTAGGTCCGACCAGTCGCGGCGGAACTGAGGAACGTTCCGACCTGTGAGAAGGTTATTTATTCCCCCTTAACGTAGAGTGTTACTTTGTAACGCTTTCTTAATAGTATTATATAATTGCATGGATTTCAAAATAAACGTGGTGACGACCCAAATGATAACACCGTGTGTTATGTCATGTGTTATATCATGTGTTATCGTTCGTTGCTCGTATTTTCTTCCCATAAATGCCACTGCATCTAATAATAAAGCAGAATAAAACTGAAAACATCTGGCTGGAAAATAATAAAAATATCATATGATAGTACAGTATTTAATGTGTAAACTGCTCTCTGTACAGTAGGACAGCGCAGAGGAGAACAGCTATTCGTTGCATTACCTTCAAACAGTCAGTAAGGGTCGGAATTGTGTTTCTGTGCCTTGCCATATTGATATTATTACCGATAGAGCTAGACAAGTTTTGCTGGATTAGCATCCAAATGGCCTGACTTTGAAGTTTTCCAGGCGTCGTTTTAAGTGAAGAATAGTTTTCAGAGTAATGCAACGCCCCCGAGGAT
>NC_140290.1:2518020-2523020 GCF_964030765.1 Micromesistius poutassou | reverse complement strand
GTGCGAGAGAGAGAGAGAGAGAGAGAGAGAGAGAGAGAGAGAGAGAGAGAGAGAGAGAGAGAGATTCTGTAAGTGTCAATTTAGCAATTTTTTGCCATAAAGGTGCCAGGGGGGCATTTCCAATCCCAGATAATAAGTAATATACTAATAGGAAACGAGTGGCATCATCGAGTCTAGGCCACCCTAGTATAGTTGCCACCTTGTTGTGGATGAGCTCATTTGTTTGTCTGGTTGCCCGTGGACCCAGCAGCGCTGTGCCACGCCCCGCCGTCCCAGTGCGCACACAGTCCGCCGCTACACAGCAGACGTCCACATCCGGGCGACCGCTCGCTGCCTCACAGAAGCCTGCATGAAAATGGCGACTACAGGGAGGAGTGCTTTATTATCATCCACATCATCAGGACCTAAGAGCACACTCGAGAACCCCAACCCCGAAGATGACGACGGACAGAACTTGTGGTACGAACGGGGGAGGAAGAAGCGTTTTTAAAAAGTGATTGATTTAGACGCGCGGGGGGTGCTGCGCTTGGCTGCAGCGATTGTGGAGCGCGGAGGATGGGGGTTTTGACAGCTAGCCTGCTAACGCTCTTAGCCTCGGCGCCGTAGTGATGAGTGGGGCTCGGTTAGCCTCTTGTATTGGTGACAAAGCAGCCATGGGTGGACTGTCAGCGGTGGACACAGACGCGCACGCCTCGCCCGATTGAAATAACATCAGACGTGTCGTTGTTTTTGCTCTGTTTGCAGGTCGACGATCCTGAGTGAAGTGTCCACCCATTCACGATCGAAGCTCCCGTCTGGGAAGAATGTCCTGGTTATGGGTGGGTATCTGTTTTCTGCTAGATCATTTGTGTGCTAGTCTGCGCTTTTGGTTGACGCTAGCTTTGCTAGTTCGCGTGATCATCATCACCATCGTGGTGTGTTTAGAGGAAGAACCAAAACATGTCTTAATAGCCGACGGTCCTCGGCGGATCCTAGCGGGTCAGGGCTTTTGTTCCGATAGCGCATGCAGCAGGGATGAGCCAGCAAACCCGCCGCATCATCGGACAGCTCTGTGGGCAGGTGTATTGAACCAGCAACCCCCACCCCAACCCACCCCACCCCACCAATCCCAGAACCCATCCAGCCTTGCCTTACATGAGATACAGCGTCCCACTTTGAAAGGATGCAAGTCACCCTAGCGTAACAGAGCGCACACGGCTAGTTTATAACCTTGGATGGCAGCATCATGAGGCACCTAATGTGTAGGAACGCATATTAATGTGAGGCGAGTCACACGGGCTGTCACACACACACACACACACACACACACACACACACACACACACACATACATACATACATACATACATACATACATACATACATACATACATACATACACACTTTTGATTCATTTATTTGGAATGACCTATACTACCATAATAACACCATAGCATCCAAATATTAATAAAGAGCGTAGGATGTCTCACACAACAACACAAACACTGCAAGTATCCACAACCAAGTGAATCAGTAGAGATAAATATATAGTTATTAGTTATTATAATATTAATAGTATTATTATATAGCACCTTCTCCATATATGCAGACTGCCTGTGATTGCTGACACAGAGCAGTATTTGGCTATTTGCTTCGAGTTCTTCTATGCACACACACACACACACACACACACACACACACACACACACACACACACACACACACAAACACACAAAACACACAAAACACAAACACACACCGTGAAGCACATCCGCCCCGTAACGGCATACCATGGGATAATCCCTTGCCTGCTGCCAATTCCAGCTAATCAGTAGTAGTCAGTGGGCATGCGGACCCCGGGACGTACACACTGGACGTGAGACGGCTCATGGCAGCCTGTCACAAAGACTCAATCAAAACGTGAAAATGCTTTGCTGTACGCAATCCATTTCTTGGCCCCGCCTGTGAGTTAATGAGTCTGTGAGTGACCTCATACAATGCCAACTCCTCAGTAGTCGTAGTCGGTCCAGAGTCATGTAATGACATGTGATACATTATGAAAGTATTCACTATTAAATCAGTAACGTGATGATTCAGACATGTTGTGCTTGGCTTCGGCATGCTTTGCGTACACACACACACACACACACACACACACACGCATATATGCATGTTTATATGCGTGCCCAAACACACACAATACAAAACTGTTATATAATTGAGCAGATCCAGGCGGGATCTGTTCAACCTGTTTGGCAGACTGGATGTTTATGTCCATGGTTTTAGCGGTTACATGTTGTTCACTGTGTCCTTGCCAAATCCAGCTGTAACGTCTTATCCAGCACTGTCCCAGTGCCGCTTGACTTTGCGATTACTGTTCTTATAGATCCATGTGTTGTGTGCTAAAAGATGTTGAATTAGGCCTGGGCGATACGGCTGAAAGACATATCACGATATAACGTGATCATATTGGTCGATATCGATAACTATACGATAATTGTAATGACCTAAAAAGACTAGGAATTACCATGCTGGATTTAAACACTTCTGTTTAAGACTTAATATGACCTGCCACTGTTATTCATTGATAAACACTCAAATATTGTAAATAAGTATGGAACCGTGTTTGTGTAACAAACCCAGCTGCTAGATTCGGTGGTCCAGTCTCTTATTGATATATATTGAACATGTTTTATATTGATATTGATCAAAAGTCTATCACAATACGATCATTTATTGTTTTATTGCCCAGGCCTATGTTGAATATTGTTTAGTTCATTGCATAGCATACCCTTTAGAACCAGAATCTAGTCTACAAGCTACCCAGCTTCTATGTTTCTTGCTTTGTGTCTTACAGAAATATTGGAATTATTGGTTTCCCAAAGCGCATGAATTTATTCTGATTTGGACCACACTAATGTGGTTCAAACCCATTGAAAATGATTTGTTTTTTCAACCGAGGGCTGTAATTGGAATCTGAATTCCCTGCTGCTCTTCATCTGCGTCTGTTTATTCGTTTTCTTTTCAGAGGGAAATGCAATCGTATCCAAGCTTCAAGTCCATCAAACAACTTTGACTTGAAAGAGATTGAAAGAGATTTTCAAATTAGGTTGTTTTAATTATCTGGTGTATTGGTCGGATTCAGCCAACAAATTTAGAGTTTACTTTTAATAAGAAGTCATTTTGAAACTCATACTTTTTTCATTTTAATGCTTGGAACGGCGTATTTGGTTGGGCTGCTGAACCAGGCTTCCTTTAGCCTCGCTTCTGTTTGGTCGTTTTGCTTATTGATCCTTTCTTTTTAATACTTTTTCCATCAATAAATTTACAATTAGTGAGAGATCCACAAGGCAGCGGCAAAACGGCAATAAGGTGGAGTATAACGAGTTCATGCCCGTGGTTTCAACGGATGCTGTCTCTGTGCAGGCGAGGTGGGCTCGGGGAAGACCACCCTGGTTGCCAAGCTCCAGGGAGTGGAGGACTACATGAAGGGGCGTGGCCTGGAGTACCTGTATTTCAGCGTCCATGACGACGACGTTGACGGTAACTGACTCCCCGTTGCTCTCCCACTGCGTGTTGCTCCTGTTCCCCCACCACGGCCCTTCATTAATAATGAATACCTCTTACTGTGTGTGTGTGTGTGTGTGTGTGTCTGTGTGTGTGCGTGCAGACCAGACCAGGTGCAACGCCTGGGTTCTGGACGGGGACCTCTACCACAAGGGTCTGCAGGGCGTGGCGGTGCCGGTGAGCGCGGTGGGCAGCTCGGTGCTGGTGGTGACGGTGGACATGTCGCGGCCCTGGCACGCCCTGGACTCCCTGCACAAGTGGGCCGCCGTGGCGCGGGAACACATCGACAAGCTGCGCGTGCCCCCCGAGACCCTGCGCGACCTGGAGCACCGACGTGAGTCTGGGGGGGGGGGGGGGGGGGGGGCTGACGGCGGGGGTGGGGGTGGGGGTCCAGCATAGGGACGTTCCCAGCTGGGCGTTTAGCTCAGGAGGTAGAGCGGGGTTGGCTGGTAGTTCAATCACCTGGATCCTCCTCTAGAGTGTGGAGCACAGACGAGCACAGACGAGAGTCTGGGATGGGGGTTCGTTAATATTTATTGATATCGATACCTTTATCGATACGAGTCTTTGTCGATACCGCTATCGATACTTTTCTATTATTTGGTGGAAAGACGACGCGACAATATGTTTTTAACAGAGCCGGTATTGCTTTTATTGCTTAACAAGTGAGCATAACAAAAACGTTTATAGCCTTCATGTTTTTAGTGATTAGGAAAATATTTAGGAAATAAATAATTGTATTTTAAATTAAATGTCATTTTTAATAAATATTGGCATCAGTAGTTTAATTATATATTCTAAAAAGATCTATACGGAACTGTACAACTGTATTACTCATGTTTCTCACCGAAAACTAAATTTCCCTTTTCTTTACGTTACACTTGAACGCATCAAGATAACCTAATGGTCGTTTTACTGAGCCAACCTGAACACATCATCACGCAGCACGTCTGAAACTTTATTTACTTTTCAAGCTAACTAGCTTGTATGCTGCCGATTACAACACGGATTTGGATTGGATTACTATTTTTTTATTTATTAGATTGATTCGATTTAAGTGCCGTGACGCGACTCGAGGGACACACAATTACGTTACAGGACCTACGGGAGAAAAATATACGATACCACTATCGAGACTCGATAGTGGTATCGATAAGCCCAAACGTTGATTTTCGGGTTTTGAAAAAAGTGGAACTGGGTCCTTGATAGAACCGGGTTTCGATCCCCATCCCTAGACGTGAGTCTGGGGGCTGACGGGGGTGGGGGTCCAGCGTAGGGACGTTCCCAGCTGGTCGTTTAGCTCAGGAGGTAGAGCGGGGTTGGCTGGTAAACCGGAAGGTTGCTAGTTCAATCCCTGGATCCTCCTCTAGAGTGTGGAGGTGTCCCTGAGCGAGACGCCCTCACCCTGACTGCTCCTGACCCGCTGGCTGTCACCTTTGCTTGGTTGACTCCGC
>NC_140290.1:2475520-2515520 GCF_964030765.1 Micromesistius poutassou | reverse complement strand
TAAAGCCGACGACAACTTTGAGGAAGTAATAGTCAAGCCCGCTGTCAGAAAGGTACAGAGTACAGAATCTCAGGGCTTCATTGACATGCTATTCTTGTTACACATGGAAAGATTGGGAACTTATGATGACTGAAGGCATTGTGAATTTTTCCCACTTCTTCTCCCAGTTTGTCCATGAGAAGGAGATCCAAGCTGAAGACGACCAGGTGTTTCTGGTCAAACTGCAGGTAAGAGACGCCCGTCATATCTACTGCCTTCAGATCTACTCAACAGATGCATTCAAACAGTGTATTTTTATTGTATGTTTTCAAAACTCGACTAATCAGCTGTTTTGTGTGTGTGTGTGTGTGTACACAATTCCAGTCCTTGCTCGCTAAACAGCCTGCAGCGAGCGCAGGGCGACCAGTGGTGAGTTGTCCTCCTTTTGAACCTCGTTGAGCAGTGCCCCGTCAACGGCCTGAATGAAATGAAAGCAACAAAAATAAAACGATGTTCAATCCAATGTCATGCGGTCCTCAGGACACGACGACCAGAGCCCCCAGCGGATCGCCACGGACCAGTAACCGATCGGCAGCGGCTAACGTGGCCAACACCATGCCACAGTCAGGTAGGAAACGCCAGCGTGTGCGCACAATCGATCACACATAATGTGCACCACATGTGTAAATAAATCCATTCTCCATTTTGTTTCTCTATTCCCTCATCTCTGTCTGTGTGTGTGTGTGTGTGTGTGTGTGTGTGTGTGTGTGTGTGTGTGTGTGTGTGTGTGTGTGTGTGTGTGTGTGTGTGTGTGTGTGTGTGTGTGTGTGTGTGTGTGTGTGTGTGTGTGTCACAGGTCAGACTAGTGAGGGGGTGCTGGCCAACTTCTTCAACAGTCTGCTGACAAAGAAGGCTGGGGCCGGGGGCCCGGGGACTCCAGGCAGCGCAAACAACACGCCCGGAACCGTGCGCAAGTCAGGTGGGGAGGACACACTTTCACTCTCTCACTCACTCATTTACTCACTCACTCACTCACTCACTCATACACACAAACTTAGCCGCCTCTCCATGTTGATGATCAATTTGACGAGTCTTTCTTGTAACCTTGCCCAACGATTTTTTTTTTTCTCAATTCCATGTGTTCAGTATCAATAAATTGCATGAAATATAAAGATTCACATTCATCAGAAACCTTCCTACATCAACTCACCAACTTTTGCATTACTAAATTCCACTTGGTCACTCCCCCCCCCCCACACTGCATCTTTCCTTCATTCCATATTCTGTCTACTACTATGCTTCTTTATTTTGCATTAAGTATTTTTTTTGTTTGTTTGTTTGTTGCTTCATTTCACTCACTTTTTAATTTTCTCCACCTGTTTTTCCCTTTAGAACCCTGAGAACGATGAGGTCACTATTCCTGTTGTGTGTCCAGTCGCCACTGTGCTAACCATCATTGACACTCTCTGTTGTCCTGCATTACTTCTAACCCCCTCCATAATCTGTGTTCACGTGTGTGTGTGTGTGTATGTGTGTGTGTGTGTGCGTGCTTGCCTGTGTGTATGAATGGCTAGTCCGAGGATGCTGGCCACGTTAAGGTGTGTGAGAGAGAGTTGTTCAAAACACCCAATCGCCATCCATGTGCATTCGAGTCTGACCCCGCCCTTATTCCATACTACTAATTTCGACTCCCACATTTTCAACATCCTGGCTCCAGCTCCATTTCTGTCTACTTCATGTCATTTTTCTATTTTAATAAGTTATTTCTAAAGGAGTAACAACCATCAAATCTGCACAAACCATAGTTCACCATAGTTAAAATAGCAAGTCACATGACCTCTTAGCGGTTTTATCAGATTCAGGATTTACTATTTCACCTGAGTTTGGGTGTAGTTGAGATGTAGCGCATAGCATGTTTTCTCATCCATGAGCCCTGATTGAAATATTCATTCATTATTTAACAGTAGTACCTCTCTATTCTCTGATGTATGATGATTTCCTAATCATCATACATCAAATTCACTTAATCATTACTCATGAATCCTACACACAGCAATTTGGTTGATCCGCGTGGATACTTATAAAGTATCCATACTTAAAAATAGTTTTGATACTTAAAAATAGTAGTCCCGCTAGTTTAGATTAATGAAACGGCTCATAAAAAGAAAAGTAGAATTCTAAGACAAGGCCGGCGCCAAAGTCATAAGAACGACATCAGGGTATTGAATCTAGGAGTAGAAGAGCTGGAGGATGGATCACATTGAGCAAGACAACTGTGACCCGGTCTATTTTAAATCATTTTACCCAAACAATACAATGACCCCCATCCACCCATCAACATTCTCTCTCCATCCATGCAACGTCTCACTCTGCTCCTCTCACGTCTGGCATGGATCCCACACCCCGGTATCAACCCGTCCATTTGCAGGCATGATGCATCCGTAGCTCACGATACCTGCATCATGCATTGTGAACTTCCATGTGCATCGCTGGTTTCCATATTCATGCGTCTCGCAGGGGTGCGTGGTTGAGAGATATTTGCATGTATGCTCGGCTGCATGACATTTTTGAGACAACTTCAACTTCAACTTTCAAATCAAAGAAATCAGTGTAACTGATTTCCTGTGTCTGTGTGTCTGTGTGTCTGTGCTGCAGGTTCTAAGCTGGGCCTGAGTGACGTGCAGGCGGAGCTGGACCGCATCTCCAACCGGGACAGTGACTTGGACCTCCCCAACGCCAACGACAGCGGCGCTACAGACGGCCCGGACACATGAAGACCACACGTTCACACTTGCACACAAACACACACACACACACACACACTCACATTCGCCTCGACTCTCCCTTCTTCCCCTCCCTCACTCGGAGCATCCATCCATCTCTCCTTCTTCACTGAGACACCATGGGAAGAAGAATCAAACGGGGAACATCCTGCTTTTACCCCACCCTCATCTTTCTATCTCTCTCCCCCTCTCCCTGTACCTCACCCACTGCAGTCCTTAACGCCTAGCCTTTGCACGTTCTTCTTCCTTCTCTTTGGTTCTCCGTCCTACCGTCGGTCCTTCCACCTCCTGCTCTAGGGGTACAATTGACTGCAGCGAGGACAGAGTGTCTTCTCATCCTTGCGTCTGAATACTGTCCTTCAAGTGGTGGTGGAGGCTGGGAGAGCAGATGACGAAGGGGGAGAGAGATAGATGGAGAAGTGAGAGAGAGTGTGTGTGTGTGTGTGTGTATGGGGGGAGAGGGGGGGGGGGGGGTAAAGAACGACACTGGCAGAGAATGAGCGATGGAGGGAGATAAGTAAGTAAGCAGATAAGAAAAGATGGATTTGTGAGAGAAAGGGAAAGAGGGGTTGGGGGAAGGCGGATTAGATGAGAAGGGGGAAGGGGGGAAACATGTGGGGAGAAGACGGAGGAGAGACACTCTCATCTGTCTGCCCTGATGGTAGACGCATAGGCTGATGGCTTTTGCTTTTTGAGCTTTTTGTGTGGATGTAGGTGGTGCTTGTTTGAATGAGGGAACGACTGATGTGTGTGTGTGTGTGTGTGTGTGTGTGTGGTCTATGCAACGGTTTTATGTTATGAGGGCGGGGGCAAGGCATGCTTGGTCAGTAGTTTGGACTCAAACATTTTTTTGGAAGAGAACAAATATGCTAAACAACACTGAAACACTTTTTTTTTTTGTAGGATGTATGAATTAACAGTATTATTTGTGTGTGTGTGTGTCTGTGTGTCTGTGTGTGTGTGTGTGTGCATGTATGCATGAAAGAAAGAAAGGCGGGGAGAGGAGAAATTTACCCTTGAAGTTGCGTTGAAGTTATGAGATTCTGGTGGTCTGCATTTTCAACCAAAAACATTACTATGCTCTTAAACTTTGAACATTCACAACCGGTGTATACGCCGTCATTACAAACCAAACCATACCGTGACATGTTTCACTTTTTTTGCGATACACTACAAGGAAAAAAAAAAAAATACACAAAACTTAACCACTCCACATTTCAGGGGGGAGGGGAGGTTGGGGCTCCAACATGGGGGGGGGCGGGCATTTCACAGCTGATCTAGTTCAGGTGAACGTGGCTCTCCCCAGGCAACATCAAGACGGGACACATGGAAAAGGCACCCAGTATAGCTGAAATGTATTTGTACAGCTAGGAGTCGCTAGCATCTCAAGTCCTTAGTTACTGTGGGCTGCTTGGGGAGAGGGTTTTGGGGTGAGGTCTAGTTTAGGCAGGGGATTTGGGTGTGGGGGGGGGGGGTGTAGGTTAGGGTGGGAGTTGTCTAGGGGGGGGGGGAGGGATGGGGAGGGTCATAATGTCAGAATGTACAGTCATTGTCTCGCTGATTTGGTCCTCTTTCAGTGCCCCGTGTTGGCGTTTGTATAATCAGATCTGTTAATCAGTTCATTAAAAAGGTGTATTTATTCGGATTCAACTCCCGTGTCGTCATTCTGTTTTTCCACAACTGCTCTTGACACACACACACACACACACACACACACACACACACAGTTTCGAATGAGCCACCAACTCTGCATAAATGATATCAAGAAAGTAATTTCTTTATCCATTATCATTTAATTTCCTTATTAGTATTTTGTTCTCTGAAAAATGTTGCAGTCGGTATACAAGTTAGCTATTACATTAAGTTTTTCTTAAAACCAAAAAGTTATACTATACATAAATATTGTATATTAGTTAAAATATCCAAATGCTGTTTATGTTCTTGAACAATAGATACAATTTTATTGGTTTGTGTCAGTAAATAAAGGGAGTCTGTTACATTTGTTTTCGTTTGGTGTAGACAGAGGACATGTGAAACGGTTGCTCATAATCTCATATAAATGCATGATAATTCACCATTCCAGATGAAAAGTATGTGTTTTCTGTTCCCCTAGGTCTATTATTGTTTGGTTGTCAGCGTTATAGGTTTTAACATTAGGCTGGACAAAAGACGGAGTTTGAGGCTTGTTGAAAATGATGAAAGGGAAGGGAAAAAAAGTAGGACACATAATCGGTTAGACTTATTAAAATAAACCGTGGAAACTCATCACAAACCATTCAAATGAAAATCAAATGTGCGCTAATAAAAACGTGTAGCAATGCGCATACTTCCACATATCGTCAGAACTAGTTTTCTTCTTTTCGTGACTCACAAACATTCCATTTTCACGAACACACACAACCCCCACTGCACACCTTTTCTAACAACGAATTAGCAAACCGGTCCAAGTTCATTAAGTTAAAAAAAAAAAAACAGCAGCAGCAACAACAACAACAACACGTATCAAGTAAGCAAAATCAAACGAAATATTTTTGTCAGTTCTCAAAACGCCGAACTCAAAAAAAACTTTATATACCACAGCAGCAGCAGAAGCAGCAGCAGCGCGCCCTATATTTCCAAGGGCGGCAGAATCTTTTTTTTTTTTCCTCCCCCCCCCCTTCACTCGCCATCTTGATCGTCGCCTCACCACCAAGCAAGCGGAGCGGAGGCATCACCAGTCAGTCGTAGCGGCGCAGCAGCAGCAGCGGGTGTGGTTCGGCCTCGTACGGGTGGTGGTGGTGGTTGTTCACCTAAAGCAGTTCTCTCTCTCTTCTCTCGTTCTCTTCTCCCACTGTCCTCGTGTTCACCTACCGAGCAACGACGAAACCGAACGGAGGAGCGGCTCGACGCTTGGGTAACGATCGCATCCCTTTTTTTTTTTTTTTTTTTTTTATACACACTATCATTGTACTTTAAAATCTCCTCTCGTTTGAAAGGAACCATGTATAATCATCGTTCATGAGGAGGGTAGGGTGGTGGTAGTGGTGGTGGTAGGGGTGGTGGTGGTGGTGTCCGCGGTGTCCGCTGGGGGTTCAGTCAGACCCGGACTGGCAGCAGGTTCCGTGCGCCTGGATCTACTTTCCGTACGAGCTCGCTGGTGGTGCTAGCTACAGCCCCGGCCACAGACCTTCTGCGTGTAGGAGAGAGGGAGAGAGAGAGAGGTGGTGGTGGGGGGGGGATTTAACCGAGGAGGGCACCGCAGCGTTGTTACGCGTTCGAACCGTCTCCCTTTTCGCCGTGGTTTTAATTGTGCTTGTTGTTGCGCACCGCCCCGGGGACCGCACGTCTCCACCGCGCCGTGAGTCCATTCCTAAAAGCCCGAGTGTTTGTTTATGTTCGCTAGCTGTGGCCATGCTAACGGCTAGCTCCCCCACCCCCCCCCCCCCCCCCCCCCACCACCCTCCAAGGTAGGATAGCCAACCTGTTAGCGAACGGGTGTTTGCGTAACGTTTTACAAACGTGTACGTGTTTTTTGTGTGTGTATACGTTTTTTGTGTTGTTGTGCGGTTGTGATACACGGGGACACGTGTGTCTTAGTAGCGTTCGTCCGTCCGTCCCTGGGCCGTGGCTCTGGGTTCTTCACGGTCATGTATGTGTGTGTGTGGAGGCATGGGGAGTGATAGGATAGAGAGAGGAGGCGGAGGCAGAGTTTCTCTCACTGGAAATCCAAGCTGCGAGGTCGGTCGGAACTTGGCCGTGGTAGGGGGAGGGGAGAAGTATGCCTTTGATGTTCTGTGCCTCTCAATGGTGAATTGTGTTCACGCTGGCCTGGAAATACCCACCCTGCTCTGCTCTGCTCTGTCTGGCTGGCTGGCTGGCTGGCTTGCTTGCTTGCTGGCTGGAGGTGGAGGTTCGGCATTTCGGCATTTCCCCCCCCCTCTCCTCACACACATTTCTAAGCAAAACCCCAGCACTTCCATTCTAGGTACAGGTAGCGCTGAGGTTGGCGTGGGAGTCGAGATAGTTTTTTTTTTTGTGTGTGTGTGTGTGTGTGGAGTGGTGTTGTTTGTGTGGAGTTCTGAGTTCCTGAGAAAAAGAAAAAGAAAAAAGTGGTGCTGTGGCTTCAAACTTTCTTAACCTTTTTTTTTTTTTTTACAGATTTATTTTTGCGGGCTTAGGTCAAGCAAGAAAAATGGCTACCCAGTGTAAGTATAAACTTCAATTGTTATTAAACAAAGTTCTTACTTAAACGTACTTTAAATCTGTCTTTCCGATATTCTTTACATGTTAGATCATTCATACACAAACGTTTTTATGTTTGAATTGAATTGTGTGCTTTTTTTATAGATTTATTTTAACTCCCATGCATTCCATCCGTCTATTTCCTCCTGACGGTGTGTGTGTTTGCCGTGCAGCTGATTTGATGGAGCTGGACATGGCGATGGGGGACAGCAAGGCTGCGGTGAGCCAGTGGCAGCAGCAGTCCTACCTGGACTCTGGCATCCAGTCTGGGGTCACCACATCCGCTCCCTCCCTTAGCGGCAAGGGTAACCCAGACGTGGAGGACGACGACCCTGGCCTGTACGACTGGGAGTTCAACCCGCCCTTCACCCCCGAGGCCCCAGGTACAACGCGAGCGGCGTGCAGACGTTGGAGAGACAGAGGACGGGTCTCCCGCACGTGAAACGAACCTCAACCCGTCCATTGTTCATTGCAGACATGGAGGGCTGCGCCATGACCAGAGCCCAGCGCGTGCGCGCGGCCATGTTCCCCGAGACGCTGGAGGAGGGCGTGCAGATCCCGCCCACCCAGCTGGACGCCGCCCACCCCACGGCGGTGCAGCGCCTGGCCGAGCCGTCCCAGATGCTGAAGCACGCCGTGGTCAACCTGATCAACTACCAGGACGACGCGGAGCTGGCCACCCGCGCCATCCCCGAGCTGACCAAGCTGCTCAACGACGAGGACCAGGTACACGGCCGGCCCCTGTCCCTTTTTTAACAGGCCAACGGGATGGCCGCGACACGGAATGCCCAGAGAACGCCCAACACTTATTTATTTAGGATTTAGGAGGTCCTTTGTTCCCACAGCAATCAGGCTTTTTAATAAGAGCTGTTGATATGTTGTGACTTATGCCCTTGTTTATTTGTTTATGACTTATGATGTTGGTTGTTGTCATTTATGCTGGTGATATTGCTGTGATTGTTGTGTTCTTCCAGTGCCTATGTATGGTGCAAACCTATTTTATTGCTGTTGTAGTGTGTGTTGTACTGTGCCCTGTCTTCATCTCAGTACTGTCCTGTTGTGGTGTGTGTGTGTGGTGGCTGGTGGCAAATGAATTTCCTCTTGGGGATTAATAAAGTCAATCAATCAATCAATCAATCAACACTTCTCCAAAACATCAATACCGTTTATTTTGTTGCTTCCTCCAGGTTGTGGTGAACAAGGCGGCCGTGATGGTGCACCAGCTCTCCAAGAAGGAGGCGTCGCGCCACGCCCTGATGCGCTCCCCGCAGATGGTGTCCGCCGTGGTGCGCGCCATGCAGAACACCGGCGACGTGGAGACGGCCCGCTGCTCCGCTGGCACCCTGCACAACCTCTCCCACCACCGCGAGGGGCTCCTCGCCATCTTCAAGTCCGGCGGCATCCCCGCCCTGGTCAAGATGCTTGGGTGAGAGCCAGAGCCAGAGTGTGGGGAAATGAGTTAGAGTTAGTTGTATAGTTGTCAATGAGGAGGAGCAGCTCATAAAATCGTCTTATCTTTGCTGTTAACTTCAGTATCCCTTCACCCCCTCCTCTTTGTATAGTGCTTATACATCAGAAAGACTCTGAGGATCGGTTGGTGGTTGGTGACACGCTGCCGTAGTGACCGACTCAAGAGAGTTGGGGCTAGGACCAACAACTAACAAATGTTAACTTAAGAACGTTTGTAGGGGTGTGCTCTTCTGGTGGGCCCACGCGTGTGAGTGACGTCTTAAGGGCTCAGCGTAAACGTACTTTAACCGGGACTAATGGAAACCTATTTTTGCTACATCTCACAGGTTTCAAAAAAAAAATAAACGTCCCTCCCATAAATTGCAAATGGGTTACATTATATTTATTTAGGGCATTTAGCAGACGGTTTTATCCAAAGCGACTTACAATAAGTACATTTGTCATAAGAAAGTGGAATAGTATATCGCCCTCAAACGCTAAGGCACACTGGTATGCAACTAGTTTAATTAATCCGTGTTCCGATGAACAGATTCTGGATGAGGACTGCCGGGACCAGATTTATGGGGCTTTTCATTAGGCAGAGAATTCAATGGTCTGGAAGTTTGCCTACAGATTCTATTGCATGTAGTCTTTTTTTTGGGGGGGGGGGCTTGCAAAGTCTGTATTTGCTGTTGAATGAAAAATAATTGTCATATTTTGTGGCGTGAAATGTTTCACGGCTGAGTCTGCAGTTTATACGTCTGCTGTGATGTAAATAGCAACAATCAGAGAAGAAGTGCTTCTAAGCTATATTCCAGCAGAAAAACAGTCTGTGTGAGTGGGCTGCCTGTCACTATTTTCTCGTCCCTGAGCTATTGTTTTCTTGTCCCCATCTTCTGGCACCGTGATCCGTCATTATCCGTACATCCGTTTGCTTACGCGGCTCTTCCTCCCTCGTGTCGCGTAGCTCACCGGTGGACAGCGTCCTGTTCTACGCCATCACCACCCTCCACAACCTCCTGCTCCACCAGGAGGGGGCCAAGATGGCCGTGCGTCTGGCCGGCGGCCTGCAGAAGATGGTGGCCCTGCTGGCCAACACCAACGTCAAGTTCCTGGCCATCACAACCGACTGCCTGCAGATCCTAGCATATGGCAACCAGGAGAGCAAGGTAATGTGAAAATATTAACGTGTTTTGCGTTAAAGGAGAACTCCTGCGGTTTTTAAACCCCGTTCTCGTTATGCTGAGGGTCACCCCTTTGTTGAGGTGAAGTCAAAAAACAGACGAAAATTGATTCGACCAAAGCCAGAGATCTGCACTGGCTGCCAGCGCTACGGAATCGCTACAAGGCTAACCTATGGGGGCAAGCGCTTTAGCCGCTTTTTTTTTTTTTTAGTAAGGGCTTTCTGGCTTTATGTCCACGGGGTAATCTGCGGTGAGTGTTTACCTGCAAAAACACAAAGTTGATACTGTTTCGCCGCACTGTTTGAGTTAAACGAGCACGGTGGTGTCTCGTAAGGAACCAACTCGTGGTACGCAGGTCTTGGAATGGTTTTCTGAACGTGTTTAGAAGCTCCAAAAGCGGATAAAGTGCTTGCCCCCATAGGTTAGCGTTATAGCTATTCCGTAGCGCCGGCAGCCAGTGCAGATCTCTGGCTCTGGTCGAATCAATTTTCGTCTTTTTTTTTTTACTTCCCTCAACATGGGGTGAACCTCAGGAAAACAATAATGGGGTTAAAAATCCCATTCTCCTTTTTTAAGAGGCTGTGATTTGAGGAGGAGTTAGATTTTCTGAAACATTTTTATTGCACTCCTTTTTAATGTTGCCGTTCAAACTAAATAAACATCTACTTCCTAGGTCTAATTCAAAATCTGTCATTTTAATTTAGCTGATCATCCTGGCCAGTGGTGGCCCCCAGGCCTTGGTGAACATCATGAGGACCTTCACCTATGAGAAGCTGCTGTGGACCACCAGCAGAGTGCTCAAGGTGCTGTCCGTCTGCTCCAGCAACAAGCCGGCCATCGTAGAAGCCGGTATGTACCCACAAGGTCGGCGTCGCCCAGTGAGAAAAGTCACGCCTAGTGGCGGAGCAGTAGGTTAACATGGAGAGCAATGGAGTCAACTGTGTGTGTGTGTGTGTGTGTGTGTGTGTGTGTGTGTGTGTGTGTGTGTGTGTGTGTGTGTGTGTGTGTGTGTGTGTGTGTGTGTGTGTGTGTGTGTGTGTGTGTGTGTGTGTGTGTGTGTGTGTGTGTGTGTGCGCGTGCGCTTGTCGTAGGAGGCATGCAAGCCCTGGGCCTCCACCTGACCGACCCGAGCCAGCGTCTGGTCCAGAACTGCCTGTGGACCCTCCGAAACTTGTCAGATGCGGCTACCAAACAGGTAACCAAACACGCACCGTACACCAAAGTCCAACACTTTAAATGCACTCAATCCATTCACTACGGTTGAATGAAATCACATTTATATATAGAGCTTTTCAAGTCCCCCAAAGCGCTTTACAGTGAGGGGGGGACCTCACTAACCACCACCAATGTGTAGCACCCACATGGGTGATGCACGGCAGCCAATCGGTGCCAGAAAGCTCACCACACACCAGCTTGGGGTGGAGAGTGAGGGGAATTAATGAATCAGCCAATTATATATATATATATATATATATAGGGGGATGATTAGGGGGGCCAGATTGACTGAGCCTGGTTGGGCGGTTTTATTCCCAGGACACCGGGGGGATCCCGTACTCTTTGCCATAAGTGCCCTGGGATCTTTATGACCTCAGTGAGTCAGGACCTCGGTTTTTTTACGCTGCACTGGGCCATCGGGGTGTGAAGTGATCGGTCGATGTTGGCCACCCACCGATCACCACTTCCAGCAGCAACTCAAGTGTTCCCAGTTGGTCTCCCATCCATGTACTACTAACCAAGCCCGCACCTGCTCAGTGTCAGAGATTCAGCTACGGCCGGGGCTCCAATCGGTCTGGCTACGGTTGAAATGTATTTTTCTTTCGTTTGTCGTCGGGTCGTCTGGCCTCACCGTGTACCCCTCTGTTGTCTCTTCTGCAGGAGGGCATGGAGGGTCTGCTCGGGACCCTGGTGCAGCTGCTGGGCAGCGATGACATCAACGTGGTGACGTGTGCCGCGGGCATCCTCTCCAACCTCACATGCAACAACTACAGCAACAAGCTCATGGTCTGCCAGGTAGGGCCCGGGAGACACGACCGCGCGCGCGCACGTGTGTGCGCACGGGAAAGGAATGGGCTCTCATGCAAGAAAAGGGGGAGAGGTGTAATGAATGACATTGTGCTTATTTCTAAAAACATCTACAAATTGTTTAAATGTTAGAGTTGTTCAAAGCACTTGATCACACTAATGGAAGCGGTTGGATTCAGGGCCCGCTCACACTAGGCCGTCTGTACCGTGTGCCCGAGTATGTTTTCCCCCTAAAGTCTAGACCGTTTGGCTGGTGTGAGCACGCCATCCGTGCTCAAGTACAGCTCAACTCCGTGGCCTCAGTTCACTTCAGAGAGGTGTGCTCAGGCCACGCTACAGACGCTAATGAGCCGACACGCACACGCACGGATACACAACCTGTATGTACAAGAGGCCACCGTACTCAGGCCCAGTGGAGATTGCCCTAGTGTGAGCACAGGCCAGCGCCACAGTGGGGGGGGCAGTCGTACTTGAGTACGGTACAGGGACACTTTGCCTAGTGTGAGTGCGCCCTCAAAGTCCTGAAATGTGGAGAGCCTCTACTCACTCACTTCACGGAGTGTCTCCTCACCCTCTGCCAGGTGGGGGGCATCGAGGCCCTGGTCCGCACCGTCCTGAGAGCCGGCGACCGGGAAGACATCACCGAGCCGGCCGTCTGCGCTCTGCGTCACCTGACCTCCCGCCACCAGGACGCCGAGATGGCCCAGAATGCAGTGCGCCTCCACTACGGCCTGCCTGTGGTGGTCAAGCTGCTGCACCCTCCCTCCCACTGGCCGCTCATCAAGGTACACTCGGATCAACCCTTTTTAACAAGAGTCCTGCGCCATGGACTAGAACGACAGCCTAGTGTACTGTAACCATTTGGCTGGTGTATTTCAGATGCATATTAACCTCAAGAGGACCCCGATATGGGCCAAAAGCAAAGATAAAGACATTTAATCACGTGACACACTCCTCTAAATCATGCATTTTCAACTTTAGTCTATCATAACCATTGTTGGGTAAATTGAAACACTACTTCCCAGCCTAAACAAAATAATAAGCAGTTATTTCGGATCTTGCACGTGCTCGGAAAACCGCCTCCACCGATTCCAACAGTCCAAACTACATACCAGAATCTCAGAATTAGAGGCACCAGCAAGGTCAAACCAGCGCTTTTTTCTAGTCTGAGCCACAAATTATGTCTTGCCCAATTATGTCTTGTGTTTTATCGCATAAAACCATCATAACCAGATAATCCAATTCCTGGGCTGGGTCAATCAATATATATATATATACACTAGCTAAGAGGCTTTCACAGGAAATGTGTATCGGCTTCAGTCAGAACAGTCCGTCACCACCTGGTGGCCGTATGGTGTAACTGCCACGCTTTTGCTTGGTGTCATTAAATTCTATGCTGTGTTTTAGCTTCATTCCCTCTGACCCTCTACGTTGTGACGAGTATCAAACCGCCTAGCCACTCCTCATTCCCGCAGGCCTTGTTTCTAATCTTCTAGTCATCATTGACCAAAAAAAAAACAACAACATTCCCGTCTCTCTCCTCCACCTCCAGGCGACCGTCGGTCTGATCCGTAACCTGGCCCTGTGCCCGGCCAATCACAGCGCTCTGCGCGAGCAGGGCGCCATCCCCCGCCTGGTCCAGCTGCTGGTCCGAGCCCACCAGGACACCCAGAGACGCACCAGCATGGGAGGAAACCAGCAGCAGTTTGTGGTGCGCCAACAAATCCCCCCCCCCCCCCAAAACGCGCGCCACACGAGCACTGCCCCGCCCCGGCCGGCCCCCCCCTGGTGGTACTCGCTCTGTTCCTCACTCTCTCTGTCTGTCCACCGCAGGAGGGCGTGCGCATGGAGGAGATCGTGGAGGGGTGCACGGGGGCGCTCCACATCCTGGCCCGGGACGTGCACAACAGAATCGTCATCAGAGGACTCAACACCATTCCACTCTTTGTCCAGGTACACCACCACCGCGACACGTTACTGTCGTCGTCTTCGTACGTTTCTGCGCTGTTCAGGGTCCAAAGGTTTGGCTTTACTTGTCGCGGAATGTTGTGGGCGGGCAGATTATATTGATTGATTCAATTGATAATTTACGTAATGGAATGTTCTCTGCAGGCTCATCGAGTGCAATGCGTTGTTGATGGAAAGAAACGTATTTGTTTCAAACGGAAAAAATTGAAACGGCATATATTGGTGCAATGACGTCGCCGTCCCTTACTGAAATAGATTTTTAAATTCCAATTGATGTGCGTTTGAATGCACATCAAATGAATGAATCCCCCTCCTGTCCTCCCCCTCCTCCTGTCCTCCTCCTGTCCTCCTCCCCCTCCTCCTCCTGTCCTCCTCCTCCTGTCCTCCCCCTCCTGTCCTCCCCCTCCTCCTGTCCTCCTGTCCTCCCCCTCCTGTCCTCCCCCTCCTCCTGTCCTCCTGTCCTCCTCCTCCTGTCCTCCTCCTCCTGTCCTCCTGTCCTCCTCCTCCTGTCCTCCTCCTCCTGTCCTCCTCCTCCTGTCCTCCTCCTGTCCTCCTCCTCCTGTCCTCCTCCTCCTCCTGTCCTCCTCCTGTCCTCCTCCCCCTCCTGTCGTCCTCCCCCTCCTGTACTCCTCCCCCTCCTGTCCTCCCCCTCCTGTCCTCCTCCCACTGTCCTCCTCCTCCCCCTGTCCTCCTCCTCCTGTCCTCCTCCTCCTCCCCCTCCTGTCCTCCTCCTCCTCCTCCTCCTCCTGTCCTCCTCCTGTCCTCCTCCTCCCCCTCCTGTCCTCCTCCTGTCCTCCCCCTCCTCCTCCTCCTGTCCTCCCCCTCCTCCTCCTCCTCCTCCTGTCCTCCCCCTCCTGTCCTCCTCCCCCTCCTCCTCCTCCTCCTCCTGTCCTCCCCCTCCTCCTCCTCCTGTCCTCCTCCTCCTGTCCTCCCCCTCCTGTCCTCCCCCTCCTGTCCTCCCCCTCCTGTCCTCCTGTCCTCCTCCTGTCCTCCTCCCCCTCCTGTCCTCCTCCTCCTGTCCTCCTCCTCCTCCTGTCCTCCTCCTCCTTCTGTCCTCCTCCCCCTCCTGTCCTCCTCCTCCTCCTGTCCTCCTCCTGTCCTCCTCCCCCTCCTGTCCTCCTCCTCTCCCTCCTGTCCTCCTCCTCCTCCTGTCCTCCCCCTCCTCCCCCTCCTGTCCAGCTGCTGTACTCCCCGGTGGAGAACATCCAGCGCGTGGCGGCCGGCGTGCTGTGTGAGCTGGCCCAGGACAAGGAGGCGGCCGAGGCCATCGAGGCCGAGGGCGCCACCGCCCCGCTCACGGAGCTGCTGCACTCCCGCAACGAGGGCGTCGGTGGGTAGACAGACACACACAGACACACACAGACACACACAGACAGACACAGACACACACAGACAGACACAGACAGACACCGAACCGAAGGGCTCATCGCCTCGCTGGAACTGTCTTCAAAGATTGTCTTTAATATTTTGTATTAAAGACAATTTAATTTAATTTTAAGAGTCAGACAGACAGGCAGACACAGACAGACAGGCAGACAGAGACAGACAGGCAGACAGAGACAGACAGGCAGACAGAGACAGGCAGACACAGACAGACAGGCAGACACAGACAGGCAGAGACAGACACAGACAGACAGGCAGACACAGACAGGCAGACACAGACAGACAGGCAGACACAGACAGGCAGAGACAGACAGACAGACACAGACAGACAGGCAGACACAGACAGGCAGACACAGACAGACAGACAGACAGACAGACAGACAGACAGACAGACAGACAGACAGACACCGAACCGAAGGGCTCATCGCCTCGCTGGAACTGTCTTCAAAGATTGTCTTTAATATTTTGCATTAAAGACGATCTTTAATGAATAAAAAATAAACCCCTGTGTGGGTTGAGTCTCTCAAAGACGGTCTCCCTGTACATGGTCCTGCTTAACATGCTGCTTATTACTTATAGAAGCAAGCAATCAATCGATGCAAAATATTGCATATTCTCTGTATTAACGGTCTGTTATTCATAGCATCTGTCCGTTATTCTACCCTGGAAATCCAGAGTTCTCGTGAGAGCACAATTTGAATTTCTGGTCACTCTGGGAACGAGCGATATGCTCCTCTCCCAGCACATTAACCAATCAATCTGTGTATCTGATAGAGGGCGGGGCCAAAAGCGTTGCTGTTTTACCGATCGTATACGTCAAGTCTTATCTATTGGTTAGCTCCGCTGGTCTGGATACGCCACCCCTTACGTATTCTTCTGATTGGTCGTAGTGTTATCCAATTACGTGCAGTGATATTTTCAAACGCACGCTTGGGGGCCGGCCCCTCGAGTCGGGCCGTTCTCATCACTCGTTGCCAGACCCTACAGCTCTCTAGGTGTGGCTCTGGATCTCCAGGCTACCGTTATTCAGTAATAACTGCAGAAAGTGTATTCAACAAAGCTATAATAAATATTTTGTGTTGCATGATGTTGTTTATGAGGATTAAGCATGTTTTGACAAGCTTGTGTATATAACCAATATACTTCTCTGTTGGAGATGATGATGATGATGACGATGATGATGATGATGATGAGTTGTCTCCCCTGTAGCCACCTACGCTGCGGCTGTCCTGTTCCGCATGTCTGAGGACAAGCCCCAGGACTACAAGAAACGCTTGTCGGTGGAGCTGACCAGCTCCCTGTTCAGAACCGAGCCCATGGCCTGGAACGAGGTCAGCACACGCACGCACACACACACACGCACGCACGCACACCCCTCTCGCTGACTCTCAGCCCCCAAAGGTGTGGAAGAACAATGGACGACTTATAACCTTGTGCTCCGTCTCCCCCCCCCCCCCCCCCCCCAGACTGGAGACCTGGGTCTGGATATGGGGTCCCAGGGAGACCCCCTGGCCTACCGGCAGGATGGTGAGTGTCGGTTGTGAAGCGGTTCTGTGGGTGGATTGATGTAGTGGTGAGGGGCTCCACGGGGGGGAATGTAGAAGGAGAGGGAGAGGGAGAGAGAGAGGTTCAGTGTCTGACTCTGTGCTCCTCCTCCGGGTCGGCCAGACGGCGCCTACAGGGCGTACCCGGCGGCCTACGGGCAGGACTCCCTGCTGGACCCCATGATGGAGGGAGCGGACTACCACGCGGACGCCCTGCCCGACCTGGGCCACCACACGGACCCGCTGCCCGACCTGGGCCACACCCAGGACCTGATGGACAGCAGCCAGCTGGCCTGGTTCGACACCGACCTGTAGGACGGGTGAGGACGACGCCGCTCGCAGCATTACTAACTAACCGCGCCGGGTTGTTTAACCCCTGATCCCCGCGTTTCAATCAGATCCATCCCACGCATTGTTTTAAACCTAGTGACCGTCTGCATGTGACGCCGACAGCAGCGAGCGCATTGCGCCACACAAAGTGATGAGTAGCGAGTTTGCCCGTGGCCACGGGTCATTAGACAAGTCTTTAAGTGTGATTACAGGACCTTTCAGACCTCCTATTAAAAGACATTCTATCACCAAATAGCGTGTAAGTAAGCGATTCTCACTAGACATGGGAAAAATGATTATTTTGAAAGAATCAGTTCTTTCAGTTCCCTTCACTGTCACAAATCGTTTGTTTGATTCGTTCGTTCAGTTTGTTAAGTCATATGGTCAGTTACGTAATTTGGCAGGGCATCTCAGGTGTCTGGCCTCACCGCTTTGCCTATAAATATGAGGTACGCCCGCAAATGGAGCCTTTAAAAACCACCAGAAGGTCTCAGACGGTGACGGTGCTCGGGGAAAACAGCTAATTTCTGTAGCATTAGCCTACGACGCCGCCCGAGCATCACACGTGTGGTTTGAGAACGTTTTAGACTCAATAAAAATGAAGTCGAGGGGAGACGAAGACGTTTGTATCTTTTATTTACCATATTGATTGAGTGACCATATTTTTATTTTATGTAAAAAAAAAAAAAAAGGAATCAGTTGTCGTCTTTTTGGGAATCAGTTCTCGTCGTTCACCTTCGGGATTCGTTCGTTCTGACCGAATCGTTCGCGAATCGCCCATGCCTAAATCTCACGCAACGGCAGGTAGCACCGGGTTGTGTTGAAGCGCTGCCGAGCCGCTGTGGCGCCGCAGCCGTTGGAACCGAAGTAGTGAACTGCTCCTAATTCTGCTCCCTGTGTTTCTCCTCCCCAGCTGTATCAAAGGGAACCTGTGTTTTGGGGGCGGGGGCTGCGGTGAGTGGAAGGTAAACGGCAGAGAGGGAGGAAGGGAGTGAGGGAGGGGGGGGATCGTGGGAAGTGCCTGACTCGGGACTACACAGGGGTGGAGATGGTTGCCACAGGAATGTCGCTAGAAAGTCTGAAATGTGGGGGGGGAAAGAGAGATGAAAGCGAAGGTGTTGGTGAGAGACGTGGAAAAACACACACATGCGCGCACACACACACACACACACACACACACACACACACACACACACACACACACACACACACACACACACACACACACACACACACACACACACACACACACACACACACACACACACACACACACACACACACACACACACAGCGGGAGACCTATGGCACGGCTTGCCAAAATGAGGAGAGCACACGCGATGGATCGTTAAGATGGAATCACTCATGTTTTAGCCTTGCCTGTATTCTCGGCTGTTTCGTTCCATTCTTTTTTCTATTTTTTCTATTTCTTTTGTATTACTCATTCTCTTTTTATGGTACTGACCCCGGCTTTGCATCGGAGCTCAACACCATCGTCATGTTTCTCTCGATTTTTTTTTTTTGCCAATCATTTGTAATCTTTCTTTCTTTCTTTTTTTTTCTTTCTTTTTTTAAAATCGTACGTTATATGTAGTGTTAAGTTATAGTGATATTATACAATGTTCCTTTTGGTTGAGACCGAAACGTGTAGAACACTAATAATCAATCGAATCGTATTCTGACTTTAAAGTGTAACATTGTGTAGTTTTTTTTGTTTTTTTTTATAATCAACAATGAAATTATGCATTCTTAATGTATGCTTGTTACAGCATACCCTGAGTGTCACTGCGGTTGTAAAAGGGGTTTCCTGGGGAGGATATGGCGGGAGGGGTGGGGGGCGGGGGGGGGGGGGGGGGGTGAACCTAGAGACAAGTGTTTTATATACAGTATCCCTGGTAGGTCAATAACTATTTTGTATGCTATCATTGGATGTCAAATAGAGAATACCTTTTATCGCCAGCATCGGCCGGCCCAGAAAACCCAAGTTTAACGTGGCGTCCTTTGAGGCGAGGTCGATGAACCAGTTAGTCCTTCAGTGCTTATTTTGGAGACAAGGTTGTGACACACCAGAACAATAAAGTGGCATTTTATTTCACGTCGTTTCCTGTCTTCATTTATATATAAAAATGGGTGCTCAAATGTTTCCTTCAAGCTGAAGGGGAATTTTAAATGTTGAATCATGGGGAAACAAATCAGTTATGTGCTGTGTCTTATAATAAAACCTAAAGGGGTAATGTTTATTAAATATTATACGAGAGATCACGGTACTGCATGAACGCAATAGATGAAGAGTTTGCGCAGCACTGGTGGTACTTCAAACAGGTCATTATTGCCGTCCTAGGGTTGTTTTTCAGCTCTAACTTCTTGCAGAGGACATGCCCACGCCCATGCTGGCCGTCCTTCAGTGGCTCTGGGCTTAAGAGATGTAAATCCAACGTTATCTCTGGACCCCTCAATGGTCCTGTTAACTACTGCTGTACGGCTCTGGGTGTCGCCCCCCCCCCCCCCCCCCCCCCCGCCTTGCGGATTGTATGACCATGTTCTGGTTTATTATGCTCCTCAGCCTTTGCATTCATGTGGTGATTTTGAGGTATTGGTTGTCCCTTGTTTTGAGAGACGTCCCGCTTGCATTGAATTCAAGGTTTACTTAATATTTCATGTTTACAGAACATTAAGTGCAATTTTTATCAAAATGTGTTTTTTTTAATTTTACATAGAAGTCCATGGATTTATATATCTTAAAAAGGGAGATCAGTGAGTTTGAAGAATAGACAACATTGTGAAATGGGTCCATTTTTGTTCATGCAGCAATCTTCCTCTTCAAGGTTCTGGGCCGCAGGTCCCACAGTCTGTGGTCCACCTGGTTTCACATGGTGTAGGGTCACCTTTTATCTGACCCTCTCTGGGCAATGTCCCACTGACCCGTGGTTCCAGCGTGGCCTGCCCTTTGTCATCACCAGTGCCTTGGGACCCACCAGCCCGCTGCTCCACTTTAATGGCGTTGTGTCAGAGGATCATGTGGTTGCAAAGTCATTTTAAGCGGGCTAGTTTCATTACCAGGGTTAAGGTGAGCGTCATGCACTGAACGTCCGGTACATGTACCCCCTGTGGTGTTGAGTGGAGCTTCACTTCCCTCTAAAAGCATTTTTTCTTTTTAAAGAAACCGACACTCAATCCATACCATTTACTTTGAAAACACTTGAGCATGCTGACTTTAGCAACATCGAAAACATATCGCCACTAGCACCCTCACCCTCCACCCTCACCAGTCTGGATTCTGGGCAGCCCACTCCACTCCACTGAGACCGCCCTCCTTGCCTTCACAGACTGAAGCTTCCCACGTACAGCAACTTAAACACTTAAAACAACCTGGTTCTCCCCCACCCACTTATATAAAAGGAAGCAGCATAGAGGTGGTGGACCATTATAAATATCTGGGAACTGTGATTGACAACAAACTGAAATTTGACATAAACACTGATGCGATTTGCAGAAAGGGACAACAGCGATTGTACTTCCTCCGGAAGCTTAACTCCTTCAATGTAGATAAGGTTATCTTGTCCTTGTTTTACAAATCTTTTATTGAATCTGTTCTTACTTTTGCCTTTATTGCCTGGTATGCGGGCATTAGCCTTAGGGATAAAAACAACCTCAGCCACATTGTGAAGGTGGCTGGTAAGATGATTGGTTGTCCTCAGGTCACCTTGACCAGTATTTATGAGAAACAGGTTGTGTGGAAGGCTAATGGTATACTACTGTGTAAACCATCCCCTGCACTGTTTATTCGAGGTCCTTCCATCTGGCCCAAGATTTAGAGTCCCTGGTTTTAAGCTCAACAGGACAAGGAGCTCTTTTATTCCAAATGCAATACGGTTGCTAAATTTGCACAATTCGCTAGTTGAGTAGTAGTGTAACAGTGTTTTTACTCATAGTAGTTGGTGTTATTATTAGTGTGTGTGTGTGTGTGTGTGTTTATCTGTTGTGCTACTGTACCTGTATGTTACCTGGCTGCAAGACAAGTTTCCCTTAGGGGACAATAAACTGAAACTGAACTGAACTGTACAGAGCATCGCCTCTTTCCTCCGCCGTCACTCTGCTGGACGTCTTAGCTGCCTTTGACGCAGTGAACCACCACATCCTCCTCTCCACCACATCCTCCTCTCCACCACATCCTCCTCTCCACCCTCCCAAGAACTCGGGTGTCTCCGGAACTGCACCCTCCCTGTGCACCCTCCCTGGAAATAATTGATGTCTGAAAACCGAGGGTCTCAATAGACTGGGCTCCCTCAGGTTATTTTCTGGGTCCCATCCTCTTCCCTGCGTTCATCAACTCACTGGCTACTGTCATTCACTCACATGGGTTTTCCTACCACAGCTATGAAGTTGACACACACAAACACACACTGTGTCAGGCAGACACCTCTCACGTCGCCACAGCACCTGAAGCTCATTCTGGACACGGTCTGAAGGCCAGCGATAAATATGCTTTTGGAAATGTATAAATATAGGCCAATTCATCGTTTTTATAATTGTTTTAACCCAATAATCAATAAAATAATACTGAATGGTTCTTATTTATTATTTTATGCTATTGAGTGACAGTGAGTTAGTTGTCTGATATTTTCATTGCAGAAGCTTTGTTGAAAATATATCATCTATTTTTGGAAGCGTTTTCTTCTTAAACGTTTTTTTAAAAAAAAGTCTAAAACAGAAAGACCTTTGGAGGAAGACCTCTTGGTATTTAGTAGATCATATACTGATAAATTATGATTTATGAGTACATGATAAATAAAACTTGAATCTTGAAAATATAATATAAAATGAAGTCCCTTCAGATTAAAAATAAGGCCTACGTGTATACGATGCTCCAATTCAAATCGCTGCCGTGAAGGAGGTGAGAAACACTGGAATGTCAGAGACAAAGGACATGCTTTGAGTGATATTAACTTTTTCAAATGCAGATCCCTCTGCCAAATCCCAGCACTTACCACATAAAGCTTGTGTGACTTTGAAAGGCTGCACTGGTAGGTATGCAAATTGGTCGCATTTGTTGTGTCTAACAGGACTATAACATTGGAATGTGTGGTGTTTTAGTTCTCTTACAACAGTTATCTTGCAAAGGTTTGAGAGTTAGCATTGAAGATTTGTTCATTTTAAATATCAGTTACACTTTGTTATTATTATTATTTTTTTTTTTACAGCAGAATAAACTTCCCGCATATGGTGCATACAATATAACATAGGCCTACATTTATATATTGCCATTATTCGCCTATTATTCGAAGAGACAATGTTGATCTAGGATAAATCCACAAACTTTTGTTTAAACTAACACTGCGGGATGCCTATTGTAATATCAAAACAGAGCAAGTTAGACTATGAGTTAGACTACTAGTTAGACAAGTTCGACTACTACTATGCAAGTTAGACTATAAATTAGACTGTCTTAGGTTAGGCCTACTCTATAGCCTGCATGAACATTTCAATGTGTGCTCATATTGTACACACACAGCCCAGGTTTTGGCCCGGTTGCTACATAAACCAAGGGATTTGCGCAGTGAAAGCATAACTAGGGTGAAACGCCAAGTTGTGTATTTAGCGTTCTTCTTGTGTGTCCTCCAGAGTGGCTCCACCTTAAAGCCGCGCACACCTGCAGCTAATCCCCTGCTGTCGGAGTGTGATTGCCGATGAGTGGGCTGTGCAGCGGGCCTTCAACCACGTCAAGGTGACAAACGCTTTGTTTATTGGCATTGATATTAGAATTAACCTGAGATGTGTTTACCTGAATACTTGTTTGCCTTGCCGATTTTGTTGAACAAAAATGGCATCTTGAGTGACAACAGTTTGTAGGCTTAAGCTATAGCTAAAAGTTGGGATAGTTTAAGATGGTTCTCCAACTTGGGTGAGACTACGTCGACTAGAATCTTCTGACAAATGTAGGCCTACTTATTGTAAGTCGCTTTGGATAAAAGCGTCTGCTAAATGCCCTAAAGGTGAATGTTAGTGCATGTATTTCTGGTGGTTGACTGCACAGTTGCTCTAATGTTCAAACAATGCAATGAATATCCTTGCGTAATGTGTGCTATTTTGTGGATAGATTATTACAATATTACTTGAATTCTTTACATCCAGGTGGTTATTCTAATACATGTCATCAACTGGATCTTTGCAATGGGTGTAAGACAATGTTTTTTAATATAGTAACGATATTAAGCATTCTGTATTCTGAAGAGGTTTTATTTGGGATTAGTTTCAACGTGAGGTCCCGTTGTGTAGGTGCAGGTGCTATTAGGCTTCAACACAATCAGAATTACAAAGCGTAAGGACAGCCGAACGTCTGCTGTTTCAACACTTGGAATGGAATCATTATTTTTCGTGTTCTGATTTAGAACATGCGTTTAGTATATGTCATGTTTGTTTGTAACCTATTTAGCCCACAAATACTTCTACCAAAGATGGCTTAACAGGGTGTGACCAATTTATACTCTTAAATCTTTTTAAAACATTTTATGTCACCATTTCACTACTTATTTAGACTCCTGGTGAGGGAAATGTAAATAACTCGGTGGCCTCAACATGATAATACAAGTGTGTGTACATGAGTGTAAAATGTAAACTGTGACCATAATAATGACATGCTAATCACCGCTCTCTTGGATCCCCCCCACCCAACAGCCACACCCCGCTGGCCCCCCCTCTGCTCGTCCACCTCATGAAAGGCTCCTCGTTGACCTGGGGGGGGGGGGGGTGTCTCCCCACTAATGTGCTTTTGTTCCCGCTGTGTTTAAACCCAGCGTGTCCCTGGAGCGCTCCACAGTACGGCCCATCGGAGACACCGAGCGAACCTCACCTCGCTCTCTTGAGTGTGTTGGACCGACGCAGAGTGAACCTCACCCCTGTGTGCGTGTGTGTGTGTGTGTGTGTGTGCGTGCGTGTGTGTTGGACTAACCCCCACAACAAACTAGGAGAACATGGCTGAAGACTACTTCGGAGCTCCCCTACCCGCGTTCCTCCGCCACCGCCACGCCGCGCACGGCGGCTTCAGCCCCAAGAGCAAGACCTACCTGGCCATGATCGCCTGCGTCCTGCAGGACTCCCCGGGGAAGAGGCTCACTTTTATTCAGGTAACGACGCGTCCAGCGTAGGCCCGGGCAATAAAACAATAAGTTATTGTATCGTATTAAGACTTTTGATCAATATCAATATAAAACATGTTCGATATGTATATCGATAAGAGACTGGACCACCGGATCTAGCAGCTGGGTTTGTTGCTCAAAACACGGTTCCGTACTTATTTACAATATTTGAGTGTTTTTCATTGTTGTGTCGACATTGGAGTATTTATCAATGAAGAACAGTGGAAGGTCGTATTAAGTGTTTAAATCCATCATGGTAATTCCTAGTCTTTTTAGGTCATTAAAATGATCAAGTTATCGATCAATATGATGAAGTTATATCGTGATATGTCTCTCAGCCATATCGCCCAGGCCTAGTCCAGCGTCACGGTAACAGCCGATCCTTGGCTCCTGTAAGAGGGGGTTTGTGTTTTAAAGGCGGTCCGGTCCTAAAAACGCTCAACGTATTCTGTGCCCTCGTCTGTTGCAGTTGATGGAAAAGCTGGAAGAATTCGTCACGGGAGACCGGAAGGGTTTCGAGAACAACATCCGAGTCTGCTTGTCCGCCAGCAAATGCTTTGTCAAGGTGAGCATTTAGGACCGTGCATTCCCCTCCCATGAATACATGCTAAATGGACTTCACCCTAACCCTCAAATTTCTTCCACACTTCAGTCTGGACCCTAATCTCAAGCCTCCCTTCTGCCCCGTTTTCAGATTCCAATGTTCCAACAGATGCCGAGCTGCAAGTTAAACTACTGGCAGCTGGACCACAGTCAGATCACCGACAAGATGGTGCGGCGTCACTTCAGGGAAATCCTGGGTCAGTTTCCAGAGCTGGCCCCCAGGATGGAAACGGGGCCCCCGCTGACGCAGCCGGGGTCACCCGGCGCCGTCACCACAATCCCACACGCCCCCGGGGAGCCAGCAGACTGCAAAGCCCCTCCGACCAGAGACAGCATCAAGTTCAGCGGGCCGTTCTCCATCGAGTCTCTGCTGAGGAGGGACAGTCCCTCCGGCCGGCGCACCAAGCCGCCACTCCTCCCTCCTCCTCTTCCTCCTCCTCCTCTGCGGTCCGGCCAGGTCGTTGCCGTGGAGACGGGCTCCCCAGGGGACTGTGATGCGGGAGCCAAGCGCTGGCTGAGCTGGGACTACCTGCCGCCGGTGACGGAGACGCTGCAGCCTGCTTCAGATAGAAGGTGGCCCTTCCACGACACGTGGAGCAACGTCCGAGCGGGGGCCCTGGGTGGGGGCGGGGGGGGAGGGGGTGGAGGGGGGGCCCCCCGACCCTTCAAGAGGATCTGTCGGGAGCCCCCCTCGGCGCCTGTGATCCAGCAGCGGTACGGCCTGGCTCCGTATGTGGCAGGAGCGCAGAGGAACGTCCAGGCCGTGTCCAGATACGTTTGTGACAGTCATCACTTTCGTCTGTGAACATTCGGCAAACAAAAAACAGGACTTTTAATATATAAATATATACTTGTTGCACTTTGTATTCCGGCTGATGTTTTTTTTCATTGTCATGCAGAATTTTTATTTTTAAATTTTTTTTTTAAAGGCATGCCTTAAACTTTTTTTGAAAATGTTGGTGATGGCCAGAAAAATGAAAAAACTATATATAATCTCTCTAATTAAAATGACATGGTAGGCTACATCTCCCGTCATGTCGTCACCAGGGGGCAGTGTCGTATAACCGTCGTTTTTTTTCCTAGCTGCTTTTTTATTGCTCAACAGCACAATAAAGGCGTATTGTCTTCGAAATTCCAACTGATCTCTTTATTTATAATTTTCACATATTAATGGTATAGGTATTCGGATACTATGCACATATCTTTGTAACGATTGATCATTTAAAAAAAAAAATAATAATCCGAACGAACTTATTCAGAGTTGCGATTGGCCCGTCCCAATCGCACTATTTGAACTGGGATATGTGAACTTTGGGTCGACTGACCCCTTTAGCGGCCTGAAGGTGAGCAAATAGCGAAATGTGTTGCCTTTCTATTTAAAATGTCTAAGTCATGCGGTTTAGACATTGGCCTTCCCGCGGGAACGTATTATGATAAGAGATACCCAATCAAAAGCTTATTTCTTCATTGACCATGGATCGTTTACGATCGTTGCAGGTTTCGCACGGCTTAATGTGAACCACTTGTTAGTTTAAAGAGGTCTGGGAAAGATCAAACTGTTCCAGTTCAGGTTGCCAAAGTGAACTCTAAAGCCCTTTCACCAGATCAAGCTCAGTCAGTAGAATGTCCCACACAAGTTTTCGATGGCCTTGATATTCATTGTCCCTCTTTATTTGCTGGAGGATTATGCATTTATTATATTATGTTATCAGATGTTGGGGGACATTAAGCCATTTAAAATCTGCCTATAACCGTGTATTGATATGGACCACATTTGCTGGTAAATCAACTGATTTCCGACCTGCAGGAAATCAAAAGGTCGGAAATCATTTGATGACAGTCAGACATGTCGCAGCGTAGACTTTGTATGGTTGACGTATATTATACGTCAACCATACAAAGTCTACGCTGCGACATGTCCGACTCAAGAACCAGTTTAGCAACAGCACAAACTCTATTTTAAATATGACTGTTTTGCGATAAGCCAATTGATATGCCAACAACACAAATAGCTGTTCCCAGGGAAAACTTGCAACCTTTGGACATGTCATGCAGGTTTCTGAGTTCATGGCAAGAGATTGAATCCGTTGCACCAAGGGATGTCAATCATTGTTAGAAGTCAAGTTCAAGTCCTGCCCCTGACCCGTTTACTTGCAGGCCAGTGTAGTGCTGGCTATGGGGTTTGACCCTCAACCAAAAGGCGCTGGGCGAGATCCCAATGTCTTCAGTCGAACCCGTACATAACAGGCCCACACTGGCAAGATGCCTCCACTGCCTGCAGCTAGACGACATGAACCTGGATTCACTGTAAGTCGCTTTGAGTTAAAGCATCTGATAAATACTAAATAGTACACCGCTGCTGTGATGTAAATGTAGGAGTCCAGAATTGGTATGGGAGGACGAGGGGGAATAACTGGCATAAAGGCCCACGGCATACTTTCATCGGGAGGGATTAATGACGGCCTAGATCCTGACAGTCCAGCCTCTGTCTGTCCGTTTCCATCGCTCCCTCCCAGCCCTGATCGCCCATCGGAGATTACAAAAGAGAGCGAGCCAAGCAGGAAGTTAGTAGAGCGGCCGAGCATGTGACTTAAGGATGGAGAGAGAGAGAGAGGGAGAGAGAGAGAGAGAGAGACAAACAGAAACACTCTTGTCTCTGAAATGTCTCTCAGCCACAGTCCTGTTCAATCTTTATTGTTCACTTTGTTCCGTTGCTTATGTGTACTTCACGCATTCCCTTTGTGATCCAAAGTGTGTGCGAACACACACACGCACACACACACACACACACACACATCCACATCCACATCCACACCCGCCCACACGTATATTTGGGAGTCAAAGAACAAAGAAGGTGTGTCCCAAAAATGCACATCCTGAGAGGGAACCAAATTGTATTTCCTCTCATTGAAAAGTATACAGAAATAATCACACACAGACATACACACTGGTATGTGTATCACATCCCCTCTCCTACTCTGAATATTCACAGATGTACTGTATGTGTGTGTGTGTGTGTGTGTGTGTGTGTGTGTGTGTGTGTGTGTGTGTGTGTGTGTGATTAGAGTATGATATCTCCCTTGTAATTTGTTTCCCAGAATTCCTCAGAACTTTTACCTCAGGGAACTCAACAATAATAATAATAACTAATGACTGTGACATTGTAAAAAGGTTTGGTCTACTCGTATTACTATTTTGATTTGATTTCTTTTGGGAGTTCCCGAAAAAGAGTACATCATCTTTGTACTCTCCTTTTCCGAATGCTGTAGTTAGATTATAGTTATAGATATCCATTGGGTCATGAGGAAACTAAGTCTTTGTGACTTGAAGCCTATTATTGGTCTACGCTGTACCTAAGATAAGAACTGACAACTGGTTTCAACTTATTCAGCTGTATTTATCTTCCTTTTTCTTCACTTTTTTTCAACAGTAACCTTTACCTCAAAAGCATACTCTCAGGAATGAGAACAAGATAGGGGTTTCGGAATTTTGATTAGGTCCAAGTTTCGGGAATGTTCTGTGGCCAAATGCCAGACTTAAAGGGATTCCTTCCTCGAGTTTCAAGACAAATGTCTCCGTGAGTTCATAACATAACATAACATAACACCCTACGCTGGGATAGAACAATAGAACCGGGGTCTTGGTCTCAGTTCAACATATCGTTTTTCTGCAACAAGTGAGATGAACAGGCAATTACTTTTTAGATAAGTTAGTGTATCTTATGTTCTTGTGTTACTCTCCAAGGCACCAGTTATGTTCTAGAACACAGTGCCTAGAAGCTGACAGAATGCTTCCTCCTTGTTAAACATGTGTGATCATTACTACTACTACTACCACTACTACTACAAAATGGCCCCCGCCATACACACGGTCTGCTCAGTTATAGCAACTGAACAGTTTGTGAGCCACAGTAGCCACGTTTACATGAACATTTCTGATCAGATTCGATTTCTAATCGGAATAGATCTAATCCTATTATGCGATTATCCGAATGTACTGTGTATATGGCAGTTACAAAAGTGGTAAGCGATACGTTCGAATGTCTCTCGCGCACACATCTGGATTTGACACATCTGGACCGGCGGTGACATAATGGACGTCTTATCAGTATTTGGCATTTTTATGTTTTTGCTTTTAATGAAAGCCCAGCAGGAGAGAGCTTTTCTCTGCCTGCTCCTTCAATTAGGAAGAAGGAGGGCAGCGCAGAGACGTCAGTATCTCGTCCGGTCTTTATATGTACCCCCTCCGCCGCTGCAAACAAGACTTATTATATATACATTTATATTAATACAAAAAAGGCACTTTAATATCAATGATTTTATTTATTATTGTTTCCCATATATCAAAACTTCTCATCGTTTGTTTAACATTCACATTCAAGGGAGAATGAAGGATACAAAAGTGGATGCGACAAGGCGGGACTCGGGAGGTCAAAGGTCGCGCTGCACTTTGACAGCTTTATGTTAACCTTCTATAAACCAACCGCTCCCGGACCAAACAAAGAGGATCTGAAGGATTTGATTTGTGTTGATCATCAAGCCACTGGATGAATGGCAGTCTGGTCAATCAATAAAAAAAAAGATTAAAAGAGTCCTATCTTATCACAACCTTTATTGGACCACTGTCCGCCGCCGCCGAGTGTGAAGACGTTACTGGTTTACAACCCAAACAACCAGTTACTGTGGTTGCTGTTGTGTTATCCTGACTGTTGACAGATTAGCCTGAGGGCTAGACCTGCTGATATATTGATAGATAGGAGCTGGTCGTTTATTGACTAATTGTTGTTGTGAGTCATAATTAGAATCACATTCACATGATTTTCCAAGCTACATTTAGTAACTCCATTTTACTGGAGGTTGGGGAGGGAGGGATGGTTGGGTGTGTCTGTCCTGAAGGGGGGGGGGGGGGGGGGGGGGCAGGGGGGGTGTCGGTCCTGGAGGAGCGACACCCACCTGTTCATTAATTACATTTATCCAAATTAAATCCTCAATCGTTTAAGATAAAATGTATAACAAATGAATAAATAGTATAAATTGTTTGGTGACTATCCCCAACACTCGCTCATTCTGAACACACGTGAAGAAACGCTGCTGTGCATCGCAATTGCATCACTCAAGAAGCCACTTACTACGTGTTGTGTGAAAGCTCGTGAGAATGACTCATCCATTGGCCAATCAGCCGTCTCCCTTTTTGCAGACAGACACACACACACACACACACACACACACACACACACACACACCACATACCAAGGTAGCGACTCACTCAGCAAATCAAAAGGTACGCATCAGTTTTTCTTGTGGCCTGTGCACGCAGTCACGTATGCAGGGAAAGCGCTTATTAGTCAATGTAGACAGTTGATTAGGCGACTCGGTTACAAACATTTAAACATTTATTGGTTAAAAACATTGATGGTCATTTGTGTTCACTTCGTTGCGATAATTGTTCAACAATTAGATACAGACGCTATTATCCCATAGGCCTACTTGAAAGCAGCTGACCGCTACCGTGGTCTCGAAATCCTGTGGTCATGCGTCATGCATCCGTTAAAATGTAATTTATGTGAAAACAACAACGCTGTATTTATAGATCATAGTATTGTTTGTTTACCATTCACATTCACATGACAACACAATTGTATGATAGTGCCCTGAGCGTCCGGTCGCTTCATTAACAGCTGGAGTAGAGGGGACGTCTGTAGCCTGGGTCTGGTTTAAGTTGGACCTCAGGGACCAGCAGGGGAGCCAGGCGTTATACAGCCTGACGATCAAAGTCCATCTGTCCTTTTTGGACACTCTCTAGCTGTCATACATCTGGCACAGTGCCAAGGATCTCTCTCTCTCTCTCTCTCTCTCTCTCTCTCTCTCTCTCTCTCTCTCTCTCTCTCTCTCTATCTCTCTATCGGTGTCTCTTTCTCTCTCTCCCTCCCAATCTCTCTCTCTCTCCCTCTCTCTCTGTCTCTCTCTCCCTCCCACTCTTTCTCTCCCTCTCTCTCTCTTTCTCTCTCTCTGTCTCTCTCTCCCTCCCAATCTTTCTCTCCCTCCCTCTCTCTGTCTCTTTCTCTCTCTCCCCCCTCTCTCTCTCCCCCCCTCTCTCTTGCTCTCTTTCTCTCTCTCTCCCTCTCCCCCTCTCTTTCTCTCTCTCTCTCTCTCTCTCTCTCTCCCTCTCCCCCCCTCTCTCTATCTCCCACTCTCTGTGGGTTAACCTATCAGTATCCCGAGGTGATTAAATAATCCCGCATGCATACACAAACCATATGGCACATACAACAACCATGCTGTATTCTGTGTACCAAACACTGTTAATACACAGAATATGAAGTGATCACCCAGGTGCCATTTGTTTTTTCCCCCACCTGTGTGGTTCTCAACGTCTACTTTGTGATAAGTAGAAACAGTAAATCCAGCGACTCCCCATCTCCCCATATTAACCATATTATTGTTCTGTTACCAGTCTGTTTCGTTGTGGCTATGCTATCTTCTGAAGCTACAACAGAGATATATGCTGTCCTATCCCTGGCCCGCCAGCCTGCTTCCTTTCTGCTCGGTGCACTGGCTATTTCAGGACCGGATACAGGCTACTGCTGCGTCCATCATGAGCAACCACCACAACGCCAACCCTCTTCTTTCCTTTGTATATTTACACGTTGAAAAGTGTCATTATTATTTGGGGGTTGAGAACCAAAAATGTGATTTAAACTCGACTCAATTTACCGCATCATCATAACCACACACACACACACACACACACACACACACACACACACACACACACACACACACACACACAAACACAAACACAGGGGAGGTCTTCCCTTGTAAAGACTCTTCCTCAGAAGCCCAGGCACCAAGGTTGCGTTCCAAGCCCTCCCATACTTTTTTTTCTGTTCTCATCAAGATTGATGCAGCCCGTACACATCAGGATTGTGCGGGGGCAGCTGTGAGGATGAGAAACATCCTCATGATCCGGTTAACCCTTCTATGAGAAAAAAGGGTCAGTTGGTGGCATGTGGACCTTTGTGGCGATCTCACAAAATGAGACGGCTGTTATTGACCAAGACATTGACTCGGCCCTTTGTTGGTTCCCGTCCTGCGTGTGTTGTTAACTCACACGTTCTGGGTATAACGAACAGAAGAAAACATCTCCTCCAAAATACAATATGGACAATGTTATCTTCTAAAAATAACGTCATCAAATTAAGAAATGTTTAACATTCACTGCGTGAATTTCACGCAATCCCGCGTGTACTGTCATCATGGAGTTTCTCATCGTGCAATCGGTGGAAACCGTCGACTCGTAGCCAACTCCTACGACTCTTGCCCAACAGCGCGTGCCCGCGGGAGAAAGGGGGCCGGGCCGCACGCCCCCCAAAGCTTTATAGCTCCCCGGTGCGCTGGCGCTCCTCCGCACGTCAAAACAACAGAGCGAGGTCCTGTCGGTGGAAGACAACAGAAACAGAACATTCGAGAAAAAAGAGACGCTGCGTTACTTTTGAGGAGTTTTTTTTTTGTGTCGAATCGGTCATCTGAGGACAATCAAAACCCGTAATCGAAAGGTATGTATTTGTATTTTAACCAAGTAGATTTGAGGAGAGTAGAGCCTAACTAAGTTTGAAACCTTGTGTTTTTGAGTCATTTTGTGTTGTTTTGCCACGCGATATATTTTCTTCTATAACTATACAATTGGATCTATGTGACTTTGTATCTCCGAAAGTCCTTTGAGAATGAAGTTATAATTTCATAATTTCAGTCATATTTCATCCTCGGCCACAAACTGTAGAATGCTTTGTGCACGTGCCCCGGCGCGCCCCCGTCCGCAGGTACGCCACAGGTGGCGGAATGAATACAGCGTTGAGATCTGCACGTAGGCCTACATAGCTGTGTGTCCAGAGTAGATATGTGGCCTACAGGCTATTCCTATTTCATACCGACCATTTCCAGATTGTTTTATTTCAAACAGATGGGTTACTGAATTATAAGAACATAAATCATGAAATAGGCTAATAGCCTGTTATAAATCATTTTGTGTACGGAACGATTACGCAGTGTACAAAAACGTTAGCATTATTTTCTATAACATAAGATGTTTGTCATCCTTCACTGTGACCCAGGTTATTACCATAGTTCAGAGATCTGGTGGATTTAAATCGCACAATGGCATTCAGCAATAATGGTGTCATGCATGTCTTTTGCAGCAATATGACAAACCAAGGGACTTGATCACCCACCCCTCTAAACACTCTCTCACTTACACACTCAGTCACTCAGTCAGTCACTCACTCACTCACACACTCACTCACTCACTCACTCACGCACTCTCTCTCTCCACCACCACATCTGTGCTGTATGGGAATTCTTGAATGGCATTGCATTTGAACTACGTTTGTACTACTTCTGCCAATCCTAAAATGTAGGTCTGAAGCAGCTTATCTGAGCAGGCCTCTTACTAGCACTGATATATCCAGGGCAAGGGATTTGACAGATTAGAGTGATTTCTTTGCTAAGATTAGGGGAAGAAATCATTGTGTTTTTCTGGAGATAAGATACATGAGTGGTCTTGGGATTTGGACCCTAGACGAAGGCAACCGAGAGGTGGGCTCAGATGTTTTTTTTTTTTACAAATGTAATCAGTGTAAATGTATTTTCTGTCCCCCACTAAGCAAACAGACAGAGCTCCAGTGCAGGGCGAAACACAGCTCCACGACCTTTGACACGGCAGTGTCGGGTTAACAGGCACACATGGTTTTTTTTGAGTCTTCTCAAGACAAAATGCCCAAAATGTTTTTTTACTACATTAATAATACTTTTATTTTGTGATACATTGTATTCTAATACTTTCATCCATAGGCCATCACTTGGTCCTCATTATAGATCTATGCACAAACAATACAAGTCATTTCCATCTCTGTCCTTTAACTGCAGCTCGTCGAGCGTTCCCTGTAGATTGTCATGGATTCACAGTACATTGGGTCCGATCGCTCTCTCACTATTACATAACTTCAAAGTCTCACCTCGACTCAGCCAAAGCTATTTCAAAGCCTTCACCTCCCTCGTGCGCAGCTGCTTCTGGGAAGTGTGCACGTGCGCATAATGTTGAAGACGAAACAACGACAGACGACGACAACAGGAACTTGTTAGGTTGTGTGCGCTCTCTCTCAGCACAATGCCTCACAACGGCCGCCAGAGAAACAGTCGGCTGATTTAGACCGCTCTCTCCGGGTAAAAAGCACTATCACGGCAACAATGAACAATGTGAGTCCATCACAGGTCGTATCATTGTCGCTTCTTCATAAGAACACACATGACTGTAAAATGGTATGGTTATTTATACACTTATAAGGAATGATAATCACACCAGACACAGAAAAAAAGAAACGCTGTCTCATGGTCATATTCCAACATATTTGAGGGAGTAGTTTTACTCCCAAGGAGAAATCTCGAAAGATAAAGAACATTTTGCAATGGGAGGATGAACTGAATTCTCAACCAGATTAAACACAATTCTAACTAAATGTGACACCCTAATGTTAGTCATGGATTGTCATGGCCATGTTTCATAAGACAGGATCAGCACAGAATGCACATTAATGTACATAATGCAAACGGAGTGTAAGAAGAAAAAACGCCCAAAGACAGAGCAGGGAGTGATGACTACGGACCCTGTGTTCAGGTGAGGTGTTACCTTAGTGGCGGGGAGGTCACAGGGCGTGTCTGTTAACTGCAGACGACCCAGATGTCTCAGCGTACCGCTTTCCCCTTAGCCTGTCCGCTCCTCGGTGGACAAAACGTAAACAGGAAGTCATCTTTTCAGAGGTTGGCCAATGACAATTGCTTTGCATGTTTTTTTTTAAAAATTTATTTATATTATGTTTTTAAACAAGACAAGTGTGTGTTGCATATCCCAGCTGGCTGATAGCGCGTGATCAAATGTTTAGCAGTTTTGTTTCCAACGGAAATGTCTCCTATAGTTGGGGGGTTATGGATGTGTTTTTTTTTTCGTGGTCATTGGATCTGGAATTTTAAACGGGGGCCTGTGTCCACAAAAGGTCCACATTGCGTTGGTGGGCTGTGCTTTTGAAGGCGCAGCAGAAGGACAAACGGACCTGTTGTGTGGCGCATCGGCCCCTCCACTGTGTGACTATTGTGTGGGGTCCGACTGGCTCAGCTCTTTGTTCTCAGAGTCGAGATACAGAGACACTATCTTTATCTCAAATACAGAAATGTGGGCTTGGGAATGAGTAGGAAAATCAAATTCAGCATTACCCCCCCCCCCCCCCCCCCCCCCCCAACATCATTTGAAGGATAAGAGGGTATCTATTTATATATTTGCAAGTAGTATGACTCCAAAAGGATATTGTCATATTCATATTGTCTAACTTTTCACCATCATCTCTATGGTGAAATCTATCCCATTGTTACTTCGTCCCATGTTGAACCACAGAGGCTCTGAGTAAGCTGGAATGAGGCGTAGCGCCATCGCCGTCGTCAGTGTGATCAGCTACGCAACGGCATGGAAATGGAATTCTCCTTGGTCCCATGAAAGAGTTATTAAGAATGAGAGAGAGCGAGAGAGAGAGAGAGAGAGAGAGAGAGAGAGAGAGAGAGAGAGAGAGAGAGAGCAGAGACAAACCCACGAGAAGAAGGATATGGAATAGCGATTCAGAGACAGACAGTCGGAATGGGTCGGTTGAAGCCAGTGGTGTCACTGGCTTCCTGTGTGGGTTGTGTTGTGTGCTGTTGTGTGTCTCGGGGTAATGTCCGTCCAAGCAGAGCAGGAGAACTCACCAGGCCCCGGGGTCCAAGAGGCTGACGGGGGGGGGGACACTTGCGGACACAAAGAGCTCTCATAACCGGCTGATGCCATTTGCATTCACAGCTGCAGTCGCCTCGCTGCTCCCAAGCAAGCCACAGCATGATGCACCCGCACAATCTGACGCCTGGTTTCTATTGAGAGCGAGGCTCTGTCTCTATCTCCGTCTCTCTGTCTCTCTCTCTCTCTCTCTCTCTCTCTCTCGGTCTGTGCCATCATTGATATCTGACTCTCTCTCACTTGGTCTCGGTTACCCTCTCCCCTTGAGCGCTGGATACATAGAAACTTGACGTTATGCTCTGAATGTTTGCATGGCATACTTAAAGGGGTAGAATGGAGGATTTTCTGCCACCTATTGGTGAGGTTACAGATTGCAACAAACTGGCTCATTCTCATTATAAAATAAAGTAAAATGACAGTTGTAAATACGCTATTCTATTTATTTCTCTGTAGGGATCCTTTTCATAACATGTGAATATAATCAGAGAATGTCAGAGGCAAAAAGAAACACTATTTGAGGAAATTCATTCTTGTTGGGGCATAATTTCCCCAAAGGTATTCCAGTCCTGTAGTAGCAGCAGCTTATATGTTTTTTTTAATAGTTATTATCTTTGTTGTTTTAATAAAATGCATGCACCCAAATGATTCGATCTGATCACCCAAACCACTTTTAATCTGTTCATAGTTTTCCTGCTCACCACCGTGACACCCACTTTCTGTGTTTCTCTGTTTGGATGTGTGTGTGTGTGTGTGTGTGTGTGTGTGTGTGTGTGTGTGTATTAAATGGTGCTAGTTTGGTGTTGGTGTATCTCCCCTGTCATGGGACCAGTTGCACATGCTGTTCAAGCAAATAATAACGTTGTGAAATGACACATTTCAAAATCATCATTTTCACAACGTATAGTTTTTCGTTTGCTTCTAAAGTTCCCAGAGGAAAGGGTGAAAGGGACCTACCGTGCTGATATTATGTAATGACCCATCAAACAAAAACCAAAGTATATCAAAGTGTTTGACTGTTGCATGAAACTGATGCGGTACAGTCCATACAAAACAAGGAGGAAAAGCATCCAACTGAAATTCACCTCTCTCTCTCTCTCTCTCTCTCTCTCTCTCTCTCTCTCTCTCTCTCTCTCTGTGTCTCTCTCTCTCTCCCCCCCAGGCTACCCAGCTCATTGAAATGGATGACATCCATCTGGTCGAGTCCAAGCCCCTGCTGGTGGACCGGGAGCTGCCGGTATGTTCCATGAGAGTCCGCGCCGTGTGGGGTCAGGGTGGGCGGGGCGGGGTCGGCTTCATAAACATGACATACAGCGTGTCATCTGGGCGGGCTGCTGGCTCATACTGTAGTCCACCGGGTTAACGACACAGAGTAACACGTGCGATGACCAGCTAAACACAACCAACATATTCTTTGCATTTACATTTACATTTACATTAAGGGAATTTACGCTTTTATCCAAAGCGACCTACACTAAGTACATTTGTCATAAGAAGTGAAACAATATATCGCCGTCGGTACAGTGAAGACGTTCATAGAACCAAGTGCAAGTACTAACAACCTATCTATTCTATTCTATTCTATTAAGTACATGCTACACAATTAAGTACAATGAATGAATACAGCCTGCATTAAGTGCGTTCATCAAGTGCCAGGACGTACAACAGACAATAGTGCAACAGACAAATAAGGGGCTGAATGGCTATGTAGAGTCTAGGTGAACTCTGAACAGGTGGGTTTTGAGTCGTTTGCGGAAGCTGGTGAGCGGTTCTTTGTAATAATATAGTCATCACTCCCTCAGGACATTAGGTTACAGATGGATAATTGCATTAGATGTACATTGTAATCAACCCTTTTCTTCTCCAGGGCTTGAGAGAGGCTGTGCAGCAACTTATGATCAAGGTATGTATTAAGATAACTTTGATTATATAACTTTGAATATATTTATGCAATTTTTCTCCTAAATTGAGGTGTTCCTGGCACCATCTAGTGGTGGTTACTAGAAAACATTGCGTTTGCTGTTGGTTGTTGGTTCGTGTCCTTTTGTCTGGCTTAATGTTATTAGGGGGGAAAAAAATTGAATTTCTCATCCAGCTAACTCGATCACGCAGAAAATGAATAAACATATTTTCCAGACCAACAGTCTGTCAGGTAACACCCTCCTTCCCCCCAGCCTCCCTGACACACACACACACACACACACATGCACACACATGCACACACATGCACGCACGCACACACACACACACACACACACAGTTCACTGATCACTCTATTACCAACGCTGGGCCTATGCCACGTGTTTACTGCCGTGCACCAGAGCCAATCAGAGGGCCCGATCTCAGCACCATGGAGAGCACTTTGGAACACAAGTCCACAAGCACTGTGGTGGTCACAACATGGTCGGCAGATGGCCACAACGTGGTCAGTAGGTTGTCTCTAGCTGGTCAGTATATGGTCGGTAGATAGTCAGTAGGTTGTCTCTAGCTGGTCAGTATATGGTCGGTAGATAGTCAGTAGGTTGTCTCTAGCTGGTCAGTATATGGTCGGTAGATAGTCAGTAGGTTGTCTCTAGCTGGTCAGTATATGGTCGGTAGATAGTCAGTAGGTTGTCTCTAGCTGGTCAGTATATGGTCGGTAGATAGTCAGTAGGTTGTCTCTAGCTGGTCAGTATATGGTCGGTAGATAGTCAGTAGGTTGTCTCTAGCTGGTCAGTATATGGTCGGTAGATAGTCAGTAGGTTGTCTCTAGCTGGTCAGTATATGGTCGGTAGATAGTCAGTAGGTTGTCTCTAGCTGGTCAGTATATGGTCGGTAGATAGTCAGTAGGTTGTCTCTAGCTGGTCAGTATATGGTCGGTAGATAGTCAGTAGGTTGTCTCTAGCTGGTCAGTATATGGTCGGTAGATAGTCAGTAGGTTGTCTCTAGCTGGTCAGTATATGGTCGGTAGATAGTCAGTAGGTTGTCTCTAGCTGGTCAGTATATGGTCGGTAGATAGTCAGTAGGTTGTCTCTAGCTGGTCAGTATATGGTCGGTAGATAGTCAGTAGGTTGTCTCTAGCTGGTCAGTATATGGTCGGTAGATAGTCAGTAGATGCTCAGTAGGTTGTCTCTTGATGATCTGTAGGTCCTCGGTACGTAGTGAGTAGATCTAAAGACTCAGTGGATAGTCTGTAGATTCGTTTATAGATCTGTCCCTAGATTGCCACAGCATAGTCAGTGGATAGATCAGTCGATTTTTTTTTTTTTCGATTTATAGATCAGTCGATCGTCAGCAGATAGTAGATGGTCAGTTGATTGTCTCCAGATGATCAGTAGATAGTCAGTAGATCATCTGTAGAAAGTCTGTAGATAGTCAGAAGACAGTCAGAAGACAGTCAGAAGACGTAGTCAGAAGACAGTCAGAAGACGTAGTCAGAAGACGTAGTCAGAAGACAGTCAGAAGTCAGTAGATGGTAGATGGTCACGTGGTTGTCCCTGGATGCTCAGGTATTTTTACAGGTGGATGAGCTGACCTGAGGTATTCAGGGCGAGTGTTTCATATCACCAAAGCGTCTGAGCTCGTTAATGACGTAAGCTTTCGTGAGCGAGCACGGCCGCCATCTGGCAATCTTGGCCATCCTGCTGCCTTAAACACACACACACACACACACACACACACACACACACACACACACACACACACACACACACACACAGTTACAATGTATATCCGGGTCTTGCCCATCCAGGATGCATGTTTGCATACTCAAACACACACACACACACACACACACACACACACACACACACACACACACACTCACACACACTCACAGTCGCACACACACACACACACTCACACTCTCACACACACACACACACACACACACACACACACACACACACACACACACACACACATACACATACACATACACACACACACACACACATAAAAACACACAGTGTCTCAATGGCTTCAATGTCAGACTGAACAGGATTATCTTTTCAGAGGAGGTGTGTTGGAGTGTGTGTGTGTGTCTGAAGGCATACACTGAGAGGGGCGTGGTTAGAGGTTCCTGATGTGACCCTGCAGATCTGTAATTATGAGGTCTTGCTTTCAAGTGGACCACAACCAGTCCAACCTGGTCTTTGTTTGCTCAGGTCTCTCTCTCGCACTCTCGCTCTCTCTCTCTTTTTATCTCGGTATCTCTCTGTTTTTTTTCTCTCTCTCGTTATATTATTATCATTATCTTAACACGAGTAACAATATCATCACAACCTTTAATGCCTGACGTCGTCAGTACACGGACCGTTGACGTCTTCCTCGGCTCACCCTGAGCTGTCACTCAGCAGGCGTGTAGATATGTTGTGATGTGACTCGAGGCTTGGACTGCTGTGCCAGTAGGAAAGGTCCATCCTTACACTTGTGTGATCACATCAGCTGGTGATGCAACACTAGTATGCGGAGGGAAATACCTACCTATCTACAGAAGGCACAACAGTTTTTACTTCTATCTAATCTAATCTAATTAAGACCAAAACTAAAATAATCTTTGAGTGGAAACTTCTTCGAGGTAGATGTATAACCTTTTGTTTATTTTTAATACA
>NC_140290.1:2419380-2461880 GCF_964030765.1 Micromesistius poutassou | reverse complement strand
AATTGAGTAAGAGTAATCTGAGAGAAGCGGAGCCAAAATGTGGCTGTGTGATTTGGCAGCGTCTGAGTGTGTGCATGTACGTGTGTGTGTTTGGAAGCAGCCCATGGTGATAATCTCCTAACGCCAATGTCAATGTCAGGTTCAATCTGCATCAAACACTGGCAGCCTCCCACTGATTAGTAAGCAGCAGTAAAAAATAAGTGCTGTATATATATATGTAACAGACACACAAAGCTCTGCCAACAAAAACTGTTTTTGCCTAATTTAAGATACTTCTTAGAAGCGTCAGGGAGTGTTTGCCAAGATCACAAAACCGATAGCGGGTAAGTGCGTCAGAACAGATGCGGTGCCTCAACCGGCCGCCAGAGGGCGGTGACCACCACGACGGCCCCTGGGTGGATTAGCGCTACCTCAAGTCCTTTTAAGTAAATGGGCCTATTACATCATTCCGAGTCACTTATTTTTAGGAAAAAACAAACACAAGCCCACATTCCAAAGGGAACAGTTTGTTATGAGAACCCACAGTACCCAAAACACGCCGGACGAGTGATTTTGAACTTTGGTACTGACTGACTGTTTGACTTGGATCCAAACGACCCCTGCCTTTTGGCAAATAAGTAAGATAGGCCTAAACCTCCACGACGGAACATCGTGTCGCTGCGTCGTTATAGTTTCAGAGCATTAGATTGTCGTTGTTATGAACCAAACTATTAACAGCTTGCAGCTGTGACTGCTCACGTTGCTTGCCGGCGGCTGCCCGTCCACTGCGCTCCTCTCGGGAGGAGAAGGCGAGCAGCCACCAGGGGTCCAACGTGCACCCAGAGCAGCCACCAGGGGTCCAACGTGCACCCAGAGCAGCCACCAGGGGTCCAACGTGCACCCAGGGGAGCCACCAGGGGTCCAACGTGCACCCAGGGGAGCCGGTACAACGCTACCTCACACACACGTGCGTCGCCTAACTAATAATGTCAAACGTCAATTCCATATACTATTTAAATATATATATGTATATTGTGTGTATATACATATATATATATATATATATATATATATATATATATATATATATATATATATATATATATATGTATATTGTGTGCATATATAAACAGTATATGTATATTATTATACAATATATATTTAAATAATATATATTGTGTGTATATATATATCTCAATTCCACATACTATATATATATATATATATATATATATATATATTTTTTTTTTAATTTTTAAATAGTATATGGAATTTATATTTATATATATGTATTTAAACTTTTTCATCACACAAAACACACACAAAAAAAGAACTAAAGAAGAAATAAACGATGGCGTTGTGCATAAGCAACCGACTCACAGCGACGACAGCAGTATAGCCCAATGCATCAATTCAAGCATACATTTACCCATGATCCGTGTCGAAAAAATTACAAGCGATTCCTCAAATCTCCACAAGATGGCAGTAATATGCGAATTATGTCCATCGTGAGACCCTAATCAGACTGCGAATGTTGCAAATGGCTAAATCAAATCCCAGATTTAGTTCTTTAATTTAGTCCGATTAACAGATGAAACCAGTCAAATAATGTGATTCCGTTCGTAAAAACGAACAGGTTAAAATTAAAGTGTTCGCAGTTCATTGAATTGCTTCTCCAATATTAACAATGTGTTTTCCAATTCAAGTTAAAACTTTGACGAAATATGCATTTTACCCGGAGTCATATGTAACATCACAGCTCCCTCGACTCACCTGTTGAAACCCGGCTTCTAACAGAATCCACAACAGGAGCCAACTCATCACTGACCAGGAACGGACTATACATTGGATCCAGAATCAGTCTCGGTTCAGGACGAAAACACGTCGCTCTCCGCAGGTCTTGTGCATCCTTCAGCCTCCGCTGTCATCCCTCCACCTTCTCTCCCTCCACTGGGCCTGCTGGCCGCTGGCTGCCGCTCATATGAACAAGTCCTCGCTGACGTCAGGTCCCGGGAAGAAGAAGAAGCCCCGCAAACTCGGTTTCGTCTCTCCCTCCGATCCACTTTCACCCGTTTTTTTTTTTTTTTTTTTTTTTTTTTTTTCATTCCGCGCGTTTGAAGTCGAGCCCTGAAAACACTGGCAGCCACGTTGGGTTAAGGCGTGTCTTCATCAAACGATATTTATTAGAGAGTGCAGATATCCCTCCCGCCGCCATCTCATCCCAATCACAAGTTAACTCTGGAAGCGCGGGGGGTGGTGTGCCTCTGCCGCCGAGATGAGTTATCGGTAGAGGAGACACGCAACGCGAGTCGAAGTGGCTGCCTGGTGTTTTAAGAAGATGACGATGAGGATGATGGAAGGACTCTAATGATCCCTCTGGATAAATGTTTTCCACGAGGGCAAGTCGTTTCAGTTTGCCTGGTTTGCAGATGTTGAGTTTAATTAACAATGATGTCAGCATTCCGAGCTGGATGACACATTGGCCCATGATGCGAACACCACCAGAAAAACGTTTTCAATCAGACACTGCCAACACAGAGCGTATGGTTAAAGCGGTTTTGGACACCAGATTAATCCTAGACAGGGCCGGCCCGAGCTTTTTAGGGGCCCCCGAGCACAGTTTGACGTGCTAACCTCTCTATAACATTTTAAAGAGCTTAAAACACACGCCCCTTTGGCTATCCCCCGCGTCGGGAAGCTATTTCGGAAAAAAATACGCACGGTAGTCAACGGTGAGAGGCACAAATAGTTTTATCCGTCTGAATTGTGCTGCGAATGACACTTGTGTTGTCTGTCAATATTTTAAAGTCACGAAGGTTTGTCGTGAAGCGGTGAGGAGGTAACCTTTTGTTTTGTGTGTAACCACTCGGTGCACTAACCTCTCTCGTCCCCCCGTGATACGCCCTACCAACACCAACACGTCGTCTCACCCGGTGGGTGTAATCCAACGACTGCTGCCGCTTTTTATCCGCAGGGAAGCGAATCAAAGAGCAGGTTTTCCTCGCGTGACTACGGCTCGGTGCGTAGAGCGCACAGGCATCACAGCGCTAGCTTCAGCGGCTCTGGGAAACTCTGTGGAGAGAGAGAGAGAGAGAGAAAGTCTGAAAAAAGAAGTGGTGCTGTAATTGACATGTCCCCCCGGGAGTGTCTTTCTAATTACGTTTTCTCACAGTAATTCACTTAAACAGTTTGATGACAAACGGACTTCCTTGACACGTCGAATTAACTCTTAAATCGACACACTTGTGTTTGTGTGTAATTCATGGATGGCGATTCAAAGATGGGGGGATCAGAGATGATTGGTCGTTCGCCGCGGAACCACAGTACCACGCCAGTCTCACGCCGAAATACGGTCTCACGGTGGGAGACCGCCGAAGGGGTGTGGCTTAACCTCCCCTATGATCAGCGTCACAAAATAAAACTCGTCACGTTTTGGCGGGAGAGAGGAGCGTCCTTGCCCAGACTGAGCCCCCTCTTCCGATTCCCCCACCAGAGGAGTCCTTCATCCCGGCCAGACGGGTTCTCATCCTCAGCATCCATTTCATAAGTCCTCACCCCCCCCCCCCCCCCCGCCCCTCCACCCTGGACCACATGACCCCTGTAGCCTGCTGCATGACCGACGGCCGTACCCCCCCCCCCCCCCGTCTCCAGCGGTAATCCCCCACCCCCATGGAGGCAGAACCTCAGCGGTACACACAGGGACCCCCCCCCCCCCCCACTATGTTTGGGGGGGGGGGGGTAGCCACTATGTTTATTTGGGGCTACAAACAAATAGTAATTCATTCCCCACATCTTCCATGGGACTGTTGCTAATGGCAACGGTGGATGAGTGATCAGTGTTTCAGACTTGCACATGTGAAGAGGAAATCAACGACACAAAGTTTTCAGAGAATGAGCGTAGGTTAGGTTTGTTTAGGTGTGTTCATAGTTCTTGGTGAAACTGTGAGGTGAGACACACACACACACACACACACACACACACACACACACACACACACCACAGCTCACAGAGTCACACATCTCACCAACGGACGTCCTAGACAGCCCGTGACGGACTGGTCTGGTCTGCTGTGTGGCAGACTGTCGAGCAGACTAGAGACCCACGTCCTTCTGGATGATGTCTGAAGACCTCCACCACAGGGACGCCTCAGCCTGCTGGCTCACACGGTCATTAGAGCTCACATCCGTGACTACACCTCCACGTCCACGCGAACCGCCTCCTCCCCCCCCTCCTCCCCCTCCTCCTCCTCCTCCCCCCCTCCTCCTCCTCCTCCCCCTCCCCCTCCTCCTCCTCCTCCCCCTCCTCCTTCTCCCCCTCCTCCTCCTCCTCCTCCTCCTCCCCCCCTCCTCCTCCTCCTCCCCCCCCTCCCCCTCCTCCCCCTCCTCCTCCTCCTCCCCCTCCTCCCCCTCCTCCTCCCCCTCCTCCCCCTCCTCATTAAATCCCTCCACTTAATACACGAGGGCCTTGGAGTTGATGTTTTGGAAATGGCCCGGCCCGCGGAGTCAAGTGGAGTCTCTAATCCCGCTCAGGACGGATCCCGGGATACGTGAACTCCAGCCTGGACCCTAGAACGAGCCGTGAGGAGGACGCAGAAAGAGAACGCAAGGTTCCACCAGAGCGCTGAACCTGGTCTCACTCTTTTATTGTTATGGTATGTTATTTAGTAAGGTTTATAGTGCAAATAATACAATCATACTATTGTTACCAGTCCTCACACACACACACACACACACACACACACACACACACACACACGCGCGCGCGCATGCAGACATGCAGGCGCACAGTTTCAGGTTTTGTTCCGATCTCAAAGCGTATAGTTCACCGACTACGTGCTGAAAGTATCACAATATATTTGCAAAACCATGAAAGTAAATGTATGCATTTCAAACTCAACAAACCCAGCATGTACAAAACAAGGATGTGTGTGTGTGTGTGTGTGTGTATATGATAGAGAGAAAGAGAGAGTGTATGTGCATGTGTGTGTGTGTGTGTGTGTGTGTGTGTGTGTGTGTGTGTGTGTGTGTGTGTGTGTATATGATAGAGAGAAAGAGAGAGTGTATGTGCATGTGTGTGTGTGTGTGTGTGTGTGTGGGTCTGTGGGTCAAAGAAAAAGCAAGAGGTTCCCGTGGAGGTTGTGCGCTCAGGGCCCGTCCAGTAATTAGACCGGCTTTATATAGCTGTGGTCTGGGCCCAGTCACTACACACAGTACATCTGCTCTGGTCCACTTGTTGGAAATCTCACACAGCTAGGCTCCGGCCTACTGCCCCACGGGGCTGCTTCCACTATGTGCCCCTTAAGTCCCCTTAAGTCCCCTTAAGTTACGTCCCCTTTTGAGTGTATCTGAGGTCAAATGTGCGCCTTGTGAGCTTTTAAACTAGCCGTTAACTTTTGAAGCTTCTCGTAAATTTCTCAGAGGATTGGATGGAATTCGCTCGTGAAAGAACACATTATTTATATTCCCGTGTTTATAATGGACTTAGTCGAAAAAAACAGACATGCGTAATGGAGGCACTTGGTGATAATTGACACATTAATCGTGGGCTGTTATCTTACGGCTGACGGGATTTCACAACCCCGCAAACGTTCTCTCCCTTATCGGTGAGAAGGTCCCTGGAGAGCGAGCGATAGGGCCGTATAAAGTTTCCATTGCTTTGTATGTTTTGACAAATGGAAATTGCTAATGCCCTATCCAAACATCTTGCCTGAGTCAACCTCCCGGCCAAACACAACCGCTCACTGAGGCTGAGGCCGCGGCCGGCAGGTCCCATTCCTCTGGAGCGGTGCCAACGCCCTCGGACCGGCAGGCTCGGTATTTGGTGTCACTTTAAAAACAGCGTTCAGCACAAACAACACATTTTTCATGTGCAGAAAGCGTGTGAAAATACGATTGGACACTGCCCGAGTCTTTTTTAACCTCCTTCCATGATCGGGTCTCAACAGTTTGTCTGGCATACGGTTGTTTTTTCAACTGAAATAGTGCATGGCTCTTATCGTTTTTTTATTTGAATTAAAGGGCATGCCGTGTTGTGACGTGTACTAAGCACGGCGTACTTCTAACAAAGGGTGTAGCAAGACTGCAAAGGATGTGATAAACTGTAATAATATGTCCACTGTACAACAAAAGAGAGAAAGCCATAGTAACACCCCCACCCCCCCCTCAACCCGCTCACTGTGAACATCTGCAGAGCTGAAAACGTGTGAAGAACCATTGAGAACCATTACGTCTGTCAGCTCCCCTCCTCGCCTCCCGTGTCTCCATTAGTACCGCTCGGCCTTCTGGCGTTCAGACGTGGTGACAGGGACGTGAACCTTGAGTACCGCGGCGAGAACGCCAGCTTCCCCCAAAGAGTCAAAGAGCCGAGCTTCGCCGTTGAAAAACAGTACGCAACACGTCAGCCCAGGCATGTGGGGTGATGTGGGGTGTGTTGTATATTGTATATGTTGGCGGTGGGCCAGCAAGGACGAAACCTAGTCAGTGTGGAGAGATAGGAGACCGGAGAGAAAAGCAGAAGAAAAATGAGAGAGAGAGAGAGAAAGAAATGTAGAAAAGTGGGAGTGGGGGGGGGGGGGCACAAAGCGATGTTGTTAGTGTCGTAATGTGCAAGTGTGTGCATGTTAGCGAAGCATTGAGGTGGGCAGGTGTGGGTTTCACAGACATGCACACACACACACACACACACACACACACACACACACACAGTGTACCCACATCTCACCTCTTTATTAAAATGTCAGAGAGCACCTGTGATGTATGCCCTAGACAGCCCTAGGCTTCACTTCCATGAAGCCACTTGGCTTGCTTCATGTGTTTGGGCTTTGACCGAGGAGAGGCGACGCTCAGACAAAGGAAGAGATTCACGCGCCGCTTGATCCAATCCCCTTCTGCCTCGGCAACACCATTCTAAAACCACTATCCATCGAAGAAAAAAACACCTTTTTTTGTGTGAGTTTACAATTCCCACCACCACTCCGGTGAAAGGCAGATCAGCAGCAGTAGTCTTAATGCAAACCATATGTTTCCCGGATATAATTACCAACCGTCAAATAACGACGCCGTTTACTGTCGGGCCAAGGTCGTCCGAGAGAAACAAGAGTGGTTGTAGAGTTAGCGCCCCGCAGATGAACGGATGGCTTGCAGACTTAAATTTCAGATCTTGCATGGATGTGCCCGGCCTAGCGCAGGAATGCCTGCTCCCAGAGGGGGTTGTCTCGTGTTTGGGTTGCCATCTCTAAAGGGCTCTTTATGGTCCCACGTTCACGCAACGCAACGAGCACGCAGACGCTTCGACGTAGTCGTGAACCTTTGTGGTTCTGCGTCGGGTTTACGTGTCACTGTGCATGTCCGTGGTGAAGAGAGAACAAACGGTTGGTCTTTGTCTGTGCATTGCTGCTATTACTTTACAACTGGTCTACCACTAGGAGTTTTGATTATGGTATGGTATGGATTCTCGCAACTTCTCGAAAGCTGAATACGACTCAAACTATGTGCAACCAAAACAAAGAAGACGGGCTTCTAGTTGGTCGTCGTTGTCCATTCTGGTCTTTACATTCGAAGTCTATGATGACCGAATACAAAACGTCTCCACTTTTTACAGATTACTAGCGAGTAAGAAAAAGGTTAAGCCTATGAAGGCAAAAGTTAAATGTTTTGCCTTCGATTTTTTACAATTTTTAGGAGGCGCACGTCAGAACCTCGCGGTGGACGCAAGGAGGGTCCGCAAGGATGTGAGGGGTCCGTGACCCCCTTTGCATTGCGTGACATTACGTGGGACCATAACCAGCCCTTTAACTCAACTCGCCTCGACTCGACTCGGTTCCAGGCGCGTTTCCATCTAAAAAAGTACCTCTTCAATGTGGGCGGGTCGTAGAAAAGAACCTCTCCACCATGGGCGGGTCGTCATTAGGTTTTAATCACGGGAGACGCGATTCCCGGGAAATCTGAATCTGATCAAGACTATTTCCTGATTCCCGGGAAAGGTTATGATGGGAAATAAAATAAAATAAAAAGCGCAATGACTGCGCGTCTATTGTTGTCATACGGTAACGTTGATGGAGGCGAAACTCGAATCCTAGGAAAGGAACGACACTAAAACGGAACAGCGAAACGCTGATCCTCCGGAGCCGGTCCGTGGACTCCAGCCACGCCGGACACACACAACCACACCCGACACACACACAACCACGCACAGCCTAACTCTAGCCCCGGGAAAGGAGCGACACACACGGCGAAACGCTGATCAGTGTCCCCCTTGGGAGCGGGTTCGTGGACTCCAACCACGCCGGACACAACTTAACTTTGAGTGATTATTCCCATTTACAGCCGCTGGCCAATCAGTTTCCAGCAGCCTGTTTACATCACACAAAAGTACCTACTCCTCTCGCTTGGAACCTCGACGGAGGTAGTACTAAAAAAAAGTACCCGGTACCTTTTTTGCCAATGGAAACGCAAAAAAGGCGTGGCGAGTCGAGTCGAGCTGGTACTGGCGGTGGAAAAGCGGCATTAGTGGGCTGATAAAAAGTTACTTTCCATATAGGGTAACTAAGTAAAGTAAAGGGATTACTTTGTTTTAAGAAGTAATGAGTAACGAGCAAACACCTCTTTTTAAAAGTATTTAAAGTTTTTAAAAGTAACTTCCCCAGCACCGGTCATAGATGATAAATCCCTGAACACGGACAGCAAAGGTCCCTGTTTGTTTGTCGGTAATTCAGCTGTTGACATGAACTGGGACGGTGTTACGTACATAGAGCGATCATTTCATGACTGTGACTAAGCAGGCGATGGCGCCATGGCAAAATGGTGTTCCTGTCTTAATGAACTGGTAGAGGATGGCATCACCACTGAGGCACCCAATAGCGTATTTCTAAAGATGGGATTGAGAGGAAATAAGTGGAACATCAGGGCGAGAGGTGTACGGGATCAGTCAGTGATCTGTTCCTGAACACCAGCTCATCAGCTCTGAACCCAGAGCCCCACACATGTTCTCCCACTGAACCTACGGAGCCACCACGGCGGTCAGGAGGACCTTCTCCAAACTGAGCTTATAGAAGAGGGGTTGTGCCGCTGAGGTCATGCCGTGAAGATCGTGCAGAAAACCAAAACCAGATTCTCGAAACCTCTTGATGGTTTATTCGATTACAAGCTCAAAGAACTCCCCACGGACCAGAGCAGCGACTGCCTCACTGTTATATTTACTTTCCTTTTCGTCTGACATCCGTCGTTCACTTTATGTGAGATGACTGGAAACTATATAGGAAGTCATAAAGTTACACACAGTTAGATAGATAGATAGACGGACGGACGGACGGACGGACGGACGGACGGACGGACGGACAGACGGACAGACAGACAGACAGACAGACAGACAGACAGACAGACAGACAGACAGACAGACAGACAGACAGACAGACAGACAGACAGACAGATCATTTTAATAATCCTTTAAAGGAAATTACAGTGTAACTGCAGCTTCAAGACAGACAATCACCACACATTTCCACAGATAGCTTCCATGCTTAAGAGTTTAAATACCATAAATAAATACTAAAATAAAGTGCCAAGTTAGTTTTGTACAGTACTCAGGGTATCGCTCAATGAATTATGACACACGGGGCCCTACAATGCATCACACGACTTGCCACATCATTTCTTTCACTTTCTCCTTATCTTGTTCCAGTCGAAGATTTATGGTACGATGTCATTATTCCCTCAAACGAGAACACATTTGTAACGTTTGGGTATATCCTGTTACACAATCCAGATTCCACAGCGCCGAGGGGGGGGGGAGCTATGTTTGACAGTGGTCATCTATGTTTGGTGGTCATTCAAGGCTGAGAACCTTCAACGGGGATGACAAGGTGAATTCCAGAGTCAAGAATGCCGAGCAGGAATGGGAGGAATGTGGGATATTGGAGGACTATCAAATTCCATGTGTCCACTGACTGTTTGGTTATCAGTGGGAGTGTGCATAGGCCTCCCCCGTCACAGACTAGGACAAAGTATTCTGCTGCAACTCCTTGTTTGCACCGTGCTAAACGTTTCATATTAAAGATTTATTTGGATATTTGGAGAGGTCTCAAGGTCTCAACATTTTTGACACAATGAAAGAATAGGAAGGGGTTCAGGCTCTGAGGATTGGTATGTCGATGGATGACGTCCGTTAGAAGGGTTTAAGTCTGGTTTCCCGACTTATGTTGCATAATTTCCTGACCCCAAGTGTCTGTTGTTTTGCCAACCCCCATTTCTTTTCAAATATGGGCACGTGGCACAAAGTTACGCTGCAGTTACGCTGGGGGGGGGGGGGGGGGGGGTGGACGGACTCGTGTTTTTTGGACGATATTCAACAGTGTTGGCCCTACTTCTCTTACTTTACGTACACCTGCCATATAAATGCTGACAGGACCTGGCAAGCCCAAGGAGCCATCCATAACACTGCTCGTCTAGCTCAGCAGCTAGGCCGATATAAGCCTCTGCAACTATCTGTCAGACTGACCTTTCTTCACACGGTAGCTCTGCCCTGCAGCTTTAGTCTCAACAACTGTTTATGCTAGTAGCTTTAGCTATGGGTACAAAATCAAATATAGGGCTTATACATCAGAATGCACCGTGGGATTTTTTTAGTTGGAGTCCATCCATTATTTCGAATTGACATGAGGGTTGTAGTAATGTTAAATCCTAAACCAATGTATGTATACATTGACCTCCTAGGCTAATGTAAACTTAATTTACCCATTTATTGCATTAGAAACACGGTGGCACTTTCACACAACTTCTTGCCATACGCTTTCCAATGAATTGACAGGGGTCGACCCTATGTCCCCCTGGTCCTATGTCCCCCTGGTCCTATGTTCCCCTGGTCCTATGTCCCCCTGGTCCTATGTCCCCTGGTCCTCTGTTCCCCTGGTCCTATGTTCCTCTGGTCCTATGTTCCTCTGGTCCTATGTTCCCCTGGTCCTATGTCCCCCTGGTCCTATGTCCCCTGGTCCTATGTCCCCCTGGTCCTATGTTCCCCTGGTCCTATGTTCCCCTGGTCCTATGTCCCCCTGGTCCTATGTTCCCCTGGTCCTATGTCCCCCTGGTCCTATGTCCCCTGGTCCTATGTCCCCCTGGTCCTATGTCCCTCTGGTCCTATGTTCCTCTGGTCCTATGTCCCTCTGGTCCTATGTTCCCCGCTTTGTATGTGACCGGGGAGCAAATGTGTTTTTCGTAGGCGGAATGCGGAAGAATCATGAATATTAGGGTTAGGGTTAGGGTTAGGGTTAGGAGTCTGCGTGCGAGTTTGTCGTGACCGGGGAACATAGAACCCGGGGAACAGACAACGTTAGCCTACTTCCAACATAATAACTACAACTAATCAAATGCTTCTATCCAAAACGGCAGCAGCCATTGTGATGTGCAAGTCCTACAGTGAGGGTTCGCATTATAATATAAATAGCATTTACTACTGCTCTATTAGCGCCTTTTGTATAGAAGCTGTAAGTTATACTAACTGCTGTACTCAGCAACAAAAGATATTGTCAGTGCAAAGAGGAATTTTCCTGTTAAAAATGGAAACATGGAAATAGCCATAATTGACAGGCCATGTAGACTCTCAGTTACAGTGTCAGTTACACTTCATGTCAAAGCAAAAGCAGGGAACTGAATGAGTTATGATGGCGTCTGCATAATCTGGGGTGGTCTGGAACATTTTATGTTGTGCTCATGTAGGCGAGGCGAAGCAGAGAGCATATTTATTCATATTGCACACTTCATACTGTGCAAGTTTATCCTGGACCCAGGATATTTATGTATACATCTTAATCACAACTTAAACAGTATTCATTAACAGTGCACATCTTTACAAATCTACCACCCTCAATATTGTACACAATACAAGTGGGGTGTAAATGTATTTGTGTCTGAATCCATACATCTGGCAGGTATGTGACCTTTATGTCAGTGGTATTCCGTATCCTGGATCCGGGATGTATACGTGTGCAACTTAAACACCATACTCAGCAGCAGAACGTCTAAGCTGTGTGGGGTGGTGCATGTCTCTGGGTGTCAGCCCCCATCCATCTGGTGAGCTGCAGGCCCGGACACGCAGCCATGGGTCCAGCGCCAGGGGACTGTGGAGGGGGGGGGGGGGGGGGGGGGGGGGGGGCGAACGTAAGCCCAGGCAGGTAACACTTCTCCGAAGTGTCTCTGGAACATGCCGGAGTTAGGAAGATGAATGCGTGACCAAGGCCGGGTAGTGGCTTGTGGAGACCTGAGCGAGACAGAGAGCGAGAGAGAGAGAGAGAGAGAGAGAGAGAGAGAGAGAGAGAGAGAGAGAGAGAGAGACACCTTCATGTGTGATAGGAGCGGTGGCGGCGGCGGTGTGTTCAGACATTCCAGGGTTTCGTGTGTCTGTTTCACTTATGAAACTGGATCATCATCTTCCTTTGAGAATAAACATCATCTATCTATTTAGTAAAAAAAAAAAAACGAATAACCTGACGGAAACACAACACACAGACAGCGTTCTGCACGTTATCCAAAACATCACTGCCATCGTATCTTTAACCACCGACCCCTTAAGCCGAGAGAGGCTTAGAGCAGACACGCCGAGAGAGTCGCCAGAGTCACAGGTTCTGGCTCCCAAGCAGCTCACCTTGTGGTGTCTAAACCAGGGGGGGGGGAGGGGGGGGGGAGACGGAGGAGGAGGGGGGGGGGGGATGAGTTCAACTTTCACAGGTGCGCCCCGTAAACAAACATTGCACAAAACAGGCGTAATGAGCGGGTTATAGAGGCTGACGCAGCGGCTAAACGGGCCCACTCCCAGCGGGCCCCTTGAGTCCGGAGCTCAGCGGTCAGTGGTCATTACAGCAGGGAGCAGGCCCCGGGCGCGCGGGCACAGGGCAACCCATAGTTACCCTGGTACCCGGGCCCCAAGGGCTGGTATTATCCCACCGTGGGGAGAGAGGACGGTAGTTTGGAGGATGGAGATTTATGTATATATAATATATACGTAAGTGTGTGTGTGTGTATATGTGTGTGTGTGTGTGTGTGTGTGTGTGTATACATGTGTGTATGTGTGTGTGTGTGTGTGTGTGTGTGTGTGTGTGTGTGTGTGTGTGTGCATGCGTGCGTGCGTGCGTGTATATATATATGTGTGTGTGTGTGTGTGTGTGTGTGTGCGCGTGTGTGCGTGCTTGCGTGCGTGTGTGTGTGTGCGTGCGTGTATATGTGTGTGTGTGTGTGTGTGTATATATATGTGTATGTGTGTGTGCGTGCGTGCGTGCGTGTGTGTGTGTGACTTTCCCCTCATTGCAGTGCAGCACATCTTCAGGGACGCCCCCCCGCTGTTCAATTCAAGAACGCCCCCCCCCCCCCCCATCAAAGCAGCCCCTGATGGTTGTTATGCTACGGAAAACGCAGACCTCGATGTTACCCCGGCTGAGACCTGCTGCTGTCACCGGTCGTTAAGCCTTTGGCTTTTTTTCAGACGCAGAGAAAAGTGTTACTGTCTGTTTAGCAAAAGCAAACAACTTTATGATTTCGTTTGGGGGGAAAGGGATTGAAACTCTCTCCTTCCCGAAGTCGAGCAGCAGCAGCAGCAGCAGCCGCTCCGCCGCGTGCCGGCGGACGCCCCGCACACGGCGGCCGCGCATCGCAGCGCGTTTGGCGATTGTCGCGTGCGGTTTTTGCTGTCGAGTTCAGTGATGTCATTACTGGGAGCAAAAAGTTTCCAAAGTGCCTGAAAAAAAGGGAATAAATAAAGTGCGAGTCGGTTCTTATTTAATGCTCCTTGTGGACGCAGTAATGGTTCAAATCTGGGCTATAAAACAGAGAAGTCTGCTATTTAAGCCGACGTATTCAAACAAGTATTTGCTTTGCAAATCAAACGCTTCTCATAGTAGTGTTGAAGTACTCAACACTACTAATCTCCGAGCAAGCAGTGTCGTACCACACGTCGTACTAGGCTCTAATTGTGGCCCCGGGATTCCCCTGTAACCCTCTACTGCCACTGGTTTGTTCCTCTTCTATAACCAGTGCTGCTGGAGTAAAGGTGGCCAGTGTGTCAGTGTTACCCACAGCAAATAGCACCACAAAGGGCCCTCTGGCGGTTTGTGTTTGACTCCCAGCCAAAAGCTCCATGTTCAACCCCTAATGTCTGCCATGTCTACAGACATGCATCCCTGAGCAACCCCCCCCCCCGCCACCACCACTAATGACCGGTTTCTAGGAAATGCAAGCTGCGTTTGATAAACCTAAATGAGTGCTGAGCTAAATTGAAGATAGTCAAACGGAAACAGATGGGGGCTTTATTGTAGACATTCACTTTGCATAACATAAAAAGTCAAGGCTATTGCACATACACGCCGAGTAGTCGGAGCCTAAGTGACGCTCAGAGAGTGAGGACCACAGTCATGGAGACTAAAGCCGGCCACACACACGCACACCGCCGGCGAAGTGCAGCGGTGCGCCGTTTCCGCGCGTCGAACGCCGCCGCTGTGTTTTGAAAAGCAGCAGATCAACAAACAGAGTCGCTATAGGCTACCGTTACGTTACACCAGTTGTTCTATGACTACATACACGGCCCTGATGCCCGTGATCCTCTGTTTGTGCTTACAATGATCGTCGCATTAATTCATAGTCACTTACGTCCTGTCGGGCGCTTTGTTTACGGTCTAGTCACTTTATTTACTCACTTTATTGCTCATTAATTTTGCATTGTGGAATTATTCATCTACTGTATCAACAACAATCTCCACATGTGCAGGACCTTGTATCAAGCCGGGGCGTACGAAATAGCTTTTTAAAAAGGCGCTTTTTCACACGCGGCGACCGCTAGGAAATAGACCAGTGGCGTGAAGCTCAGTGGGGCGGCGTGCTGCCGCGCGTCAAGGCGCCACCGGTTGTGGGCTAGTACGTCGGAAATAATGGGAGAGTTCTTTTTGCCGCTGCGCCAGTGGTGTGTGTTGGGCTTAAGAGCCAAGCTGATGTCATACAAACCCCCCCCCCCCCCCCCGGTCAGGAAGCACGGCACAGCGAGAGACACCAAGCACAGCCACGAGATAACACGCAGGGGAGGGAGAGAACTGCAGCAGGGGATCTGATGGGAGACAGCTCCGGCATCCACCTCATCCTCCATCCACCTCATCCTCCATCCTCCTCATCCTCATCCGCTGATCCGGGGGGTGGGGTCGCGGGGTGCAGCAGCTTTAGCAAGAGGGGGGGGGCCCAGACTTCCCTTTCCCGGGGGGGGGACGGGGGGGGGGGGGGGGGGATCCCGAGGCGTCTCCCAGTTCCAGTGTTGAGATATAATCTCTCCACCCAGTCCTGGGTCTTCCCCCCGAGGTCTCCTCCCCGCTGGTCGTGCCTGGAGGAACCACACCTCACCTCTATCCACTAAGACTGCAATTTCATCCAGTGACGACAGACACTGGGCAGCCCTACTGTCGCTCACACAACAATACAAAACGGTGCGTCCAAGAATAACCACGGTTACTAGAGCGACCGCCCCGACCGCGAGGCGGGTTTCAGGGGGACGGGGTCCGGCCAGCAGTCATCACTCTGAGGTAATCCAGCAGAGTGGCTCTGCTGCGTCTGAGCTCTGAGGAGGTTCAGGAAGGCGTCTGATGGTGACGGGGGCTGATGGCTTAGGCAGATGTTGTGTCGTATATATTTCGCAGAAGCTTTGTCGGCCAAGACGCTCGGGCGAGGCCAGTGCCAGACGTGAAGCATTAAACGGCCGGTGACTGGCTGCTGGCTCCTGTACTGTACGTGGTCTGTCGTTCCACACATTCCGGTTCTACACATTCGCAAAAAAAAATTGAAACGCGCACATGCACACACGCACGGACACGCACGGACACGCACACACACGCACACACAAATACACAGTTGCAAGCACATCGATATATGGACTCATATCCTCTGTGTTACACCCACACACATGCAGAAATACACACACCCACACACACACACACACACACACACACACACACACACACACGTGTGCGTTGTTTCTGCCAGCTGGGTGTTGATGCGTGTGGTTTCAGGCCGGGGCTGCCTGGGTCAGTACAGGACCGCTCTGTATCCCGATAGCGCCTCATTACGGCCGGCCGCAGCGGGGCCGAGGTGGTGCACGGTGGCAGGCCCTTTTGTTTCCGGTGCAGGAGGAGAAACTGTGCAACGAAAACAAAAACATTCGACGTGTCCCGCAGCCATCCTGCTGCACCAGAAAAAGCCCCAAGCCATACGGATCCCCATGTATATATATATATATATATATATATATATATATTCACCAAACAGAGGTGGATGAAAGGAATGCTTCACAGCTAGTCATTTAGTAATTTTAGACGCAGGGCGTGGGACTCAGTTGTCCTTGAAGTGTGTGAGACGTGAGACGTGGTACGGCAGCGCGGCAGCAGCAACCAGAGTCTGAGTCTGGCCTCGCTGTCAGCAGCACTGGTCAGCCACACACAAGACATCTGGTAGGGGGAGGGAGGGCCAGACGAGGGAGGGAGAGAGGGGGAGAGAGAGCGGGAGAGATAGAAGGGGAAAAGGGAGAAAGAGGGAGAGTGGGGGGGGGGGGGGGATAGAGAGAGAAGGGGAAAAGGGAGAAAGAGAGGGAGGGAGAGAGAGAGCGAGATAGAAGGGGAAAAGGGAGAAAGAGGGAGAGTGGGGGGGATGGAAGAGGGACTAGCGATAGAGAGAGTGAGCAAGTGGGAGAGAGAGAGAGGGAGGAATGTGAGCGGGAGAGGGGGAGGAGGAGGGAGAGAGTGAGGAATAGGAGGGGGAAGAGAATAAGGGGAGGGTCACAGAGGAAGAGACAGGGGGAGACAGGAAGAGAGAGAGGTGGAAAGAGAGAGAGAGAGAGAGAGAGAGAGAGAGAGAGAGAGAGAGAGAGAGAGAGATGGGAAGGAAGAGGGAGAAAGGAAAGGAGAGGGCAAGAGGGGGGAGAGAAAGAAAGGAAGAGAGAGGGGGGAGAGAAAGAAAGGAAGAGAGAGGGAGAGAGAGGGAGGGAGAGAGAGGGAGAGGGAGGGAGAGAGAGAGAGGGAGAGGGAGCACATACTGTTAAACACAGCCTACAAATCACCACTACCACCACCACGGCCAACATCAGAGATGGACCGAGACGGAACAAGACGGTCCAACATCTCCTTTAAAACCGTCACACATAAATCATCGTGGAGGAAAGAGCTTCAGTCAGCCAAATGTCACCTTCTCTAGCCCCCGTCGCCCGCACTCACACCTGCTCTCGGCCTTTTATGAGAGTTTGCAAGAATGAAGACTTGTCACAACCGCCCCGTCTTGTAACACTCTGGAGTAGCAAACGGTGGAGGAAATCCGTTTGGTGGGCCATACGGGATGATAAGTCATAATATTAGTTATAGTTAGTGTGTGTCGTAGCAACATAATTATATTAGTTTGATGCCAAAATTTGGAACAGTCACGGCCTCGTAGTTGTTGTACATTTATTTATCAGGTTCTAACACTGGTAGCTATAGATATCTCTGTGTAAACTTGTTGCCTTTTCAAAAAAAAAAAAAAAAAAAGTCACTGGCCTGTAAGAACAAGCACCGATATATAACCTGTAACCGTGATATGCCCTTTACCTGACTCCTGAATCCTTCTACTAGTAAATGTTTATTACCAGGTAGGCCAAGCCAAAGAAGTCATAATCATTAGATCACGTAGCATTTCAACATGCAGCACATACTACTGCATGCACACGGGGCATGGGGACGGTGCGTGTGTGAACGAGTGGAAAAGAGAAGTGCGGGTTCAGGCCTAAGTAATTCCATGACCTCACGGCGTGTTGTTATTTACCTCTGAGTCCATGTGAACCAGACCATGAGGCCAGAGGGGCGTGTTGCCTCGCTGCTTACTGAGGCTTGACCTCACCTTCTGCAGAACCCGCCAACATCCTCCCGCTCTGCCTCTGTGTGTGTGTGTGTGTGAGGTGTGTCCTGTAGTCACCTCTCATTCCTGTTACAGGTTTCTGGGAATTCCTTGGGTCGCACATTGTTGTGCTGCTCGTTATTGGAAAGCCCAAATGTTATGACTGAGTTCATTATGACAACAATACTGTCCCTCTCTCTCAGTGTTATGATTATTATGATTCTGATTTTTATTTTCACTTATATGACACTTATATATAGTATACTTATTATTGTGATGACGAAAATTCTACTGCAAGCTAATATTAATAATAATAATAATAATAATAATAATACACGTCGTTATTATAATTATTATTTGTCATAGTCATTATTAGTATTCTCTGTCCCTACCTTTCACCTTTTGATTTGGCAGGAGAAGGTCGCAGCGGAGCGAGAGCTACAGCGGTGGAAAAAAGAAGGCAGCCGTTCTCAATGTGGAAACTACATGAGCTAAGTCGACTGAAGAATAATAAACTGCGGCCGTGTGGAATAATATTACAGCAGCTAGGAACCCCGGACAGCTTTAGAGGAAGACCCAGGTGGTTTGGGTTTAAACTGAGCAGCAGGTATATTTGGAGCGAACGGATAGTTAAATGTTAAATAAAACCTACTCTGTTTGTTGTGAACGCTTCCAGGTTTATTTTAGTTTTTTTTTTTATGTGCAGTGTGATGAGGAAAGCAGAGAACATCAAAACGCTTTTGGGATATTAGCTCATATACTTCAATTAACAAGCTTTCCTAGAATAGGGAGTGGTGTTCAGGGGGCATTTGTTTCATAGCTTGCTCTTAGTGGAAAATAAAAAGTGGTGTAACACATTTTCCGGAAACTCTATCAAAAAGTGGTGTAACACATTTTCCGGAAAAAAATCATGTTTTCACGCATAACAATAATCATAAAATAATCATAAAAATTGTGTTTTGGAAAAATATGATATTGCAGATATCTCACTGATTTAAATGTGTAAACATATGTTTTATGAATAATCCGCCGTATTCAGATGGAGGAGGAAAGCTTCACTAAACAAGTTCAATGTTTTATTACTTATTACTTACTTATTAATTAGTAAAGACGCAACAGCAACCAAAACACGTGTTCAAATGCCACGAGAGAGAAATGCACACAGGCTCAGAGGGAAGGACATGTCAGAGAACAAATCCCCAGGGGGCAAATGACTCTGTGCCATTAAAAGATCTTGATCCTGATTTAACTTTATCGGCTCGGTGATTCACAGTGTGTGTGTGTGTGTGTGTGTGTGTGTGTGTGTACGCGCGCGCGTGTGTGTGTGCTTGCGTGAGTGCGAGTGAGCGAGAGTGTTTGTGTATGCACATTTTGGTGTGTATGAGAGAGAAAGAGCGTGTATGTAAATGTGTGTGTGAGTTAGTGTGTGTGTGTTAGTGTGTCAGTGTGTTAGTGAGCCACCGATGCAGATAACCACATTGGCCCACTGTCGGGAAGGAGCTAGTACCAAACACATCAAAGCTGGTCTAAGTTCTCACTTCCTCCGGGTGCACCATGCCCTACACACTAGCTTAGCAAGCAGACCGCTAACCAGGCACGACTAATGGAGGTGAATACCTCCGCCTCTGTTAATAATGTTTTAAGGGGACTTTCTCAACCTTTTAGTTGATTCTAACGCCCTCTATACAACACTCTCAGGTCGTGCCTGGTGCTATACTATAACAGTCAATGAAAAATAAACACGTGAAGCCTAGTGGTGGACTTCCATTCAGATAGTTGAACGTGTTTAATCTCTGCGGCACACATGGCTGGTTAAAAGAGTGGGAAAGAATTAAGTTAAGTCCTATAAATGAATCGCTCTGAATTTGACATACATACATATGACTTTGCTCTCTTACGTTCCTGAACTCGAGTGCACTCACTTCCGACATTTAATAGAACGGTTATTTTCAACGGTTATTTTCATAACAAATCATGACGCTTAGCGTCAGGATTTGATGCCAAGCGGCGTTTTTATGTTTTTATTGGACAATAAAAACATCCTGGATGTGAAATATGCTCCGTGTTCTCTAAACAACACCACATTGATATATTATGCTGCCCGGTTCCTGTAAATGTTCCTGTAAATGTTATTTACAGGAACCGAGAAGATTTATTGGTATGATACACTCCAACACCCCCAAACACCCCATAATAACCCCTACTCTTATAAGGGGGGGTTGGGAGGGGGGGTTTAAGGAAATAGTCGGCCTGTCTGCCGTTCTGTCGTTGTTCACTCATTGTTGTCTTCCTCTTTACAGTAGAGGAAGTGGGTGTGGCCCCAGCGGCGGCGGGGTTGTGTGTTGCTGCGCGTCCCATCGCCCTTCAGCGCTGCAGACGCCCTTCAACCCACCGTAGCCATGACACCCCAGGGGGCCCCTGCCTCCCCATCCCGCCCCCGAGCACAAGGTATAGCTTCACGCGTGTGTGTGTGTGTGTGTGTGCGTGCACCTGTGTGTGTATGTGTGTGTATGTGTGTGTGTGTGTGTGTTTGGCGTTTCCATGACGCTTTAGACATTAAATCTCCCTTCAGTTGGATTGTGTAATTGCGTACAAGAGTGCAGAAACTGTTGTGACAGTTGTCCGAAAGGGCCAGTGCTGTGCTGGGCGTGTGTGTGTGTGTGTGTGTGTGTGTGTTTTAGTGTGTGTGTGTGTGTGTGTGTGTGTGTGTGTGTGTGTGTGTGTGTGTGTGTGTGTGTGTGTGTGTGTGTGTGTGTGGGTTGTGACGTGGATCCTGCACAGTGGGCAGTTAAAGTTGTTCCTTTTTATTGCAATCATTGTCACGGCAGCGAGTGCGTACGTTAATTGTGGTTCCATCGGACCACGCATTTCCCCTATTCTGTGACGGAAGAACTCAGGCCAGAGAGCGGCGCTGCGCATTGGTCAGTCAGGAGGAAGTCGCCGTAGTGGGTGCTGCACCTGAAAACATCACGACAACCACACACAAGTGTCTTTGTTTAAATGGAGGTTGTGTTGTTGTGTTCAAAGTGATGAATTGAGGGGCCGAGCGGCGCTGTCAGTGGCCCTGTGTCGGGGCCCCGGAGGGTCTGCTCTCTCTCTCTGAGGATGGGAAACCTGATTAAAGGGGCTGCTAACGAGGCCAACAAAGAGGAGGCAGACACCACGCACAAAGGTAAGATGCTCGTCTGTCCACAAAGTGGATGTCAGTGCAGTCAGCTCTGTAACCTCTAGCTGTGAGTCCTGTTGTCTGTTGTGAGCCTGCTAACGCACCACGAGATATGGCTATTTTTCAGTTTTTTTTCTACTCACAACATTTGTGACACACATTTGTTGAGTCCTTGCGGTGTCTTATCGTCGAAAGGCTCTTCACGTTGGTTAGACAGACGTAGTGCAGGTGGGGGAAGGCAGCAGCAGTGGTGGTGGTAGTGTAGTAGAAAACGAAGAGCTTAACGGTGTGTGTGACTCAGACTAACCGAAAAACACACACACACACACACACACACACTGCAAAACATCTAACAAACACCTTTTAAACATATTGAATGTTACGTTTAAAATGGAGTGGAAAAAAAAAAGGCACGATTTTTACACACACAGTTTAAGTATTTCCTCATCGATGCAGGAAATGTATTTCCTTATCCACACTGAAAATGTGTCTGTTTATCAGACTTGGCTGTCACTGCAGCCTTAATACTATTACGTTTCTGTAAAAGCATGTGTCTATTTTATCAGTGTGTTTACATCTCAGGGACAGTGCTCGTGCGTGCCCAGTGCACACGTTAGCAGCACAGAGGGGCTTCCAAGCTGTTGTTGCGCGGCTGTGACCACGCGGTTGTTGTGTTGTGTTGTGTTGCTGGCAGGTTCAGGGGGCCAGGTGCTGGTGGCGACGGACGACTACCCCTCGCCTCTGGTCAGCAAGCCCGTCTTCAGGATGGGGGAGAAGCTCACAGTGCTGGCACAGTACGGCCCCTGTCACTGCTCTCGTTACGATGATGTTACTGTTGTGATGACGATGATTCTCATTTTTATTATTATTATTTATTATTGCTGGATCTTATATATTTGTGTTTTCTATATATATATATATATATATATATATATACTGTATATATATACGTATATACGTGTATATATATACGTATATATATATATATATATATATATATATGTGTAATTATTAGACTGTAACCTAGAATTAGACTGAGAGAAGTTAGAAGTTGAAGCTGGCACACGTTGTCGTAACCAAACCATCTGTTTCCAAGCAGAGAAGCTTCCTGGTGGAGAGTCCGCTCTGTCCGAACACGAACCGAGAACTACATCCCCAACACGCACGTTGCCAAAGTGTACCACGGGTAAGACGCACCCACACGTCTTGTGACAGACACTGTGGTCGGCCGGGGGTAAGGCCTTGAGCAACACAAACATGTGTCCACACAACTCCTCCACAGTCCATTCCATTTACTTTCATTGTTAAGATCGATTTTCTGCCACCGGACTACTGGTCGGAGAAAAAAAACAAGACAAATCCGTCACTATACTGTTGAATAATATTTATTTATTAATATTCTTGCATAACCACGCCACCACAAATCAAATTTCAGGACCTCATGCTGGATTAATTAGTTTCAAATTGTATCAATGTGTTTATGATGTTGAACTGCGGTGCAATCATATCGATCTCCTTGTCCGCATCAAATAATGTTTGCATAGTTAGCAATTTGAAAAATTTGTTAGCAACTGGTTAGTAAGTAGCTAACCAGTAAGCAAGTGGCTAACCAGTAAGCATGGGGTCGCGGGGTCCGCAGCTGGCTGTTCGAGGGTCTGGTGAGGCAGAAGGCCGAGGCCCTGCTGCAGATGCCCTGCAACGTGTCAGGATCCTTCTTGGTACGGGAGAGCACCAGCGACAGAGGTGAGTCAGCACCACATATCGCGTATCGCGAAGCAAAAGAAAAAAAAAAACGTCCACTGGAAAGTTCCCACAGATCACATCGAGTCATTCGTCAGACACGGCATTGTTCAAGTGCAGCCCGTCCAGGCGTGACAGAGGAAGTCGAGTTAAGATAATAACTAATGACACAGAAAAGCGTTTGCAGAACCAGGCTGCAGAACAACGTGAGGGGCGCGCTGAGCCTCTTCAGTCGAGGGGGCTGGAACAAATCAGAGCAGCACCCTGCAGCACGTTTTTTTTCTGTTGCAAAGCAACCGTAGAACATCGTCGCCTAACCCATACTGGCGTTGGTGGCTTATTGTTCTTGACTTTAGTCAACTGAAGTTGCTATGTGTTGCTAAGGGAGGCTGTTCAAGCAGCGGGCAAAATGCACGGTTCTCACTGATAACAATTTACATTTACATTTAGGGCATTTAGCAGACGCTTTTATCCAAAGCGACTTACAATAAGTACATTTGTCATAAGAAGTGAAACAATATATCGCCGGTACAGTCGGTACAGTAAAGACGTTCATAGAACCAAGTGCCAAGTACTGACAATCGCCAGGCTGACCCCATTCCCCGTAGAGGGGGGTCACGTGGGAGAATTTAGGTAGGTTGAACACGAGGCGCGCTGCCGCATTCTGGGTATGCTGCAAAGGTTTAATAGCAGAGAGCGGGAGTCCAACAATTACAAAATAGCGACGCACCAGCTGCTGGAAAGCGTTGCGTGTGTTCAGGGGCCTTATGGTGCGCAGAAGATAACTGCTGACGAGACGTAAATACCCGCAAAACTAAACATTTACCTTTTCTGAGCGCCTTTTTCCAACGTGAGAGTAGGCGCACATTCCTTACCGCTATGGGAGTTTTTTGGATGTGAAAACTAGATGCGAAAGATAAACTCAAAGTGGAACACAAACTGAGCAATAACCTCATAGGCTCAGCATGGGACAGTATTAACACAATGGTGGGTCTAAATGACAGAACAAAGAAAAAGGTGGCAGTGAAAGGCCTCAGACATATCCCTGGAACCAAGAACTAAATCAATTCTATTCAAGATTTGACAAACATGATTTTAGTAACAAAATGATTGGACAAAAACAATCTTTACTGTCCCTCTCCTGTCCCTCCAGCTGTCTGTTTCTCGGCTCAAAGTGTTGTGAACACTTTTAAACGCTGCAAAGCCAAAACTAGTCCGGGTCCAGACAACATTGGCAGCCGTGTCCTTTCATGCTGTGCGGAACAGCTAGGCCCCATTTCTTTTTAGATTTTTAATCAACTATTGGCCAACAGAAGGTCCCTGACTTATGGAAACAGCCAACTACAGTTCGTGTTGCAGAGAATAGCCACCCCAAGTCTGTAAATGATTACAGACCCATTACAGAACGATGTGATGAAGTCCTTTGAAAAGCTGATCAAAAGAGAACTGACATTTAGGACAAACAGCCTACATGACCCACTACAGTTCGCATACAGACTCAACAGAGGGGTCCAGGATGCAACTGTAACGGTACTCAACCTGATCCTCAAGGGCAGCAAAAAACATGCCAGACTACTGTTTGTGGACTTCTCGTCAGCCTTCAACACCATTCAGCCCCTCCCGCTGGTGGAGAAGCTCTTGCATCAGTTCCGTCTGGAGGCCAACCTTGTGGGGCTGGACATTAGACGTTTGTCACAAATAGATCCCCAGCGAGTGAGAGTGAATGGTCACCTCTCTGACTTGGCCCTCACATCAACTGGCTCTCCGCAGTGTTAGTGTTCCCTGCCCCCTCCTCTACATTCTGTACACCATTATTGTCATCTTACTGAACAACGAGGAAACTTGGGGTCCGGTCGTCAACCACTTTGCAACATGGTGGTCAGGGTGCCTCTCTTGAACTGCCTCAAAGACTAAGGACATGTGTATTGACTTTAGGTGTAATGTCATTAACACCTTTAAAACTACTATAAATGGTCAGGAAATAGAGGTTAAAGATTACACATATTTAGGATCCATTACTGATGACAAGCTGTGTTTTGAGCCAAATACTAGTTTGCTGTGTAAGAAAGGCCAGCAGCGCCTGTATTGCCTTAGGAAGCTGGCCAGGTTTAATGTGGACAAGACCCTGAGGACCCTTTTCTATAGGTCCTTTGTTGAGTCAGTTGTCACCTTCTCCTTAATCTGCTGGTATGGGTCTATTACCGTAAAACAAAAAGAACTCCCTTTCCAAGATAATTAAGGAGAGAGCAGAAAGGCCTGGAGGAACTTGATCAGAAGCAGATGCTAAAAAGGGTTGAATCCATCCTGTTAAATAGCTCTCATCCCTTACAGGCTGAATTTCAGATGTTGACTTCCAGATCACGCTTTAAACTCCCGCAATTCAAAACCAACAGATATAAACGCTCTTTTGCACCCGAAGCCACTCTCCTTCTAAATTCTATAAAGAACCGTAGATAATCCCCCCCCCCCCCCAGGTGAGCCTCGGCCCCCTGCCTTTTTATATGGACTACTATTTATTGATTGTTTACTGTTTTAATTGTGTGTGTGATTGTGTGTGATTTGTATACTACAATAAAGTAGTATACAGGGGGACAATAAAGTATTTTGAACTTGAACTTGAACTTGAACTTGAAAGTGCAAGTGATGGACACTTCTACACTCCCAAAGATGGGGAAGTTCAGCGGGCAAAAGTATCTCATGTGCATACACAGCACATAACATTATTTAAAATAAGAGGACATGAACGAACAAATGCTACATCGACAGCCTTATCTTAGTAGCTGAGGAACTGAGGAATCTGTGACGTTTGACGTGTGTGCATGCTGTCTTTTCCCAGGTGTGTATTCGCTGTCTGTGAAACACAGTGGCGTGCAACACTACCGCATCTGTCGCATGGACAACAGCTGGTACTACATCTCCCCTCGGCTTACCTTCCAGTGCCTGGAAGATATGATCACGCACTATTCTGGTAGGTGTAGGAAACGGCTTGACACACACACACACACACACACACACGCACACACACACACACACACACACACACACACACACACACACACACACGTGCACACACACACACACACACACACAGCTCCACGGGACAGAATAAAAGCCATTTCCCATCAGTTGAGTACACTTCTTTGTGCACAAATGAGGACAACTGAGGACACAATTATAGAGTGGATCAGGAAATGAGATTCATCATCGCTTGCGTAACGAGACGTGTAATCGGACCCAAGCATATAAGAGTCAGAGGGAGTGCACGTTTGAAAAAGGCTTTGCCTTAAATATAGCAGACAAATGATCGAATCCCCAAATGCTCCGACTGGGCTTGTGGACAAAACAGAAATTAAACTTGGCAAATGTAAGCACATGCTGTGCTCAACCACAGCCATGTTAAGGACAGGGTTCAAATTACGTAAGGGGTAATGCCCGACGAGGTGTCCATAATCAGGAATTAACAGACCCCACGGAGGCCTTAGAACGTCCATTACTTCCTGATTATGGACACCATGAAGGGCATTATCCCGCTTACACCACGGTCACTTGCCAAAGAAAAGAGATTAAGACCATTCATTTATATTTTCATTCGTTTTACAATCAAAATATAAAGTTTTTCACAAGCCATGATTTAGTTATTCCTGGTAACCCCTGAGGGTTTGACTAATACCTGGAACAATCATTACCCTCCCGTAAGGTTCTTATGCAACGGAAACGTTGTTCACTCCTCCAGTAAATAGGACGGACCTTTAGGTACGACTTGGCAACGGGAGGTATTCTAGTCCGCTCAGCTATGAGCCAGAGAGCTAACGTTATGCTAGCAAGATTCAAAGTCAATAACACTGCGTACGGTTGACAAAAAGTAAATATAATTTGACAGTATGTTTAACAAGGGATCGTACCCTTGTATGTTCCCCGGGTCCTACGTTCCCCGGTCGCAATACATACCGGGGAACATATGTTCCCCGCAATTCCTTAATAACATAGAATAGAAAGAGCTTATTTTTTCCACCATAATTTCCATAATTGCCGAATTGCATGACATAAGACTATGCCTTCGCTGACTTAATTCAGCATTTTGTTACGGTAGATCACAGGCCATGTGACGCGCATATCCACATATGATGAGGAGAGATTGGGCTGTAAATTGTTGTATCTTGTATCTTACCCATCACTCATTACAGTAGGCTCTCAGCATGGCCAGCTGGCCTACCGTCGCATGTTTCTTTTGCAGTAAGCTACAGGCTAGGCCCAACAGTTCAATTTGCACAGCACTGGACACTACAGCTGCTTTCTGGTTACTTTGCAGGTCATTTTTTTTTGCTTTTTAAATCTAGGATTACACGCGTGTTTGTATATTCCTACTCCCTAATCATAGTGGCTTAGCTTTCTCCTTCTATTATCTCATCTGTTCTCCATTGTTTTGTGCACCCTGGTGGAGACTTTCACACCAAATCTCGTTATACATGCACCTGTAGCCTACTGTATAATGACAATAACGTTTCATTTAATTTGACATCTGTTTCAGATATAAGTGCTGTACGAAATATATAAACATGGAAATCTGTTTCAGATGTAAAGTGCTATACAAATTTAAATATATATAATAGGCTACATCCTGTCAAACGGCCTGTAGGCCTACATGGGCCTATTTGCCGTGGAATTCGGCACTGATGGTGGAAAAAATAACAGACCAGGGAACATAGGAGGAACTACTATGTTCCATGTTCCCTGGGTCCTATGTAGAAAGGGGCTTATTTTAGATAATGACCTATACATTATCCTGCTTATTACACGGTTACTTGCCAAAACGAAAAAATTTCTTCACACGGTGTGTCTTTCTACAATCACCATTGGTGGTGTTGATCAGCAGAGAAACAGTCCGCCAAAGACGTTGATGTTGCTTAGCAACAGAGTACGCTGGGGTTGATAAGTTACCAGACTACTTGCAGTAGTCCGGTAACTTATCAACGAGTGATACGAAAGACGTGAATCAATCCACTTTCCTTGACAGCGGTCATTATATGCTTAGCAACGGTCATTATAGAAAAATAATTCACCACCGGAAGTCGGGGAAGGCCCATGCAAGTGAACGGAGCGTTCCACAGCGCTAACGAAATGCGGCGAGTCTAGTGTTTAGGGTGTTCGACTCCCGACTGAAAGGTGCCGGGTTCAAACCCCAATGTCTCCTTGAGCAAGATGCCTCCGCCATTAATGACATCACAAAAATCTATATCAATCGCTTTCGATGAATTTATCTGCAAAAATAACAAAGTTAGAGTATGTCGGAAAAAAAGTGATTACACAAAACCGGAGCAGAATTTCCGAAACAAGTATCAGCAGGAATATTTAGCAGCTTGTGTAGTCTAACTACACACGTTTGTCCTTTGGGTGCTGGACGGTTCATCATGTTGTGGCTCTTGCGTCCCCAGATTGTGCAGACGGCCTGTGTTGTACCTTATCCTGCCCCTGTCTGTCCGGGAACCCAGCAGAGCAGCCCGCCACAGCGCCCCCGGTGGTGATGCGCCGCAACTTCAGCTGGAAGGACGTGGACAGGTACGAACTTGACGCCGATAACGAAGATTGCTGATGGATATCATGGCATTCATCGTGTTCTCCTGCCAACCCCTCGCAGGCATCGTACAATCCTCATTTTAAATGTGGTCTGTGCGCTAGCAACCATTCCAAGTCAGTTGTGTATGACTTTTGGAATCATGTTAAACGCATTTTTACATATTATTTACATTTAGGGCATTCAGCAGACGCTTTTATCCAAAGCGACTTACAATAAGTACATTTGTCATAAGAAATGAAACAATATATCGCCGTCGGTACAGTAAAGACGTTCATAGAACCAAGTGCCAAGCACTGACAATCGCCAGGCTGACCCCATTCCCCGTACACAGCAGTGATAGCTATAGCTACTGCAGATGCTACACAACTAAGTACATGCTACACAACATGCATGCACAACACAATTAAGTACATGCTACACAATTAAGTACAGCGAATGAATACAACCTGCATTAAGTGTGTTCATCAAGTGCCAGGACGTACGACAGACAATAGTGCAAACATATCTTAACAGCTACATATTACTAGTAAAAAAAAAAAAAAAAAAACGTCCCTATTTAAAACAAATTTAAAACAAATAGAACAAATTTTCTTCCCCGCCTCTGGCAGCCGTACTTTCCACGAGGACACGGACGGCGTCGGCACGGCGATGAGCTACGGCGTGCGGAACAGCCTGGCCGACTACATGTCTCTGTCGGGCGCGCTGGACGGCGGCGGCGGTGGACAGAAGAGGGACAGCCGCAAAAAGAAGAGCAAATCTGTGCTTGTGCCGAGCTGGCACTACGACCCGGACGACGTCTAGAGGGGCCCGGCCTGGCGGCGCGCTGGTTGACGGACGGACAATCGATGCATTTGAAAAGAACAATGATTGACAGGTCCGAGTGGCTCACGGCTGTGGTCTTTGTCTGTCGCTGTGGACCTCGCAGGTGCTCCCCGTGCGATGTCTGCACGGCCGTTGCCATTGCGTTGTATATACTTTAATGTTAAACGAGAGAGTGTAACATGATATCCAGTTAGAGTTATACTGGACACTGGACTGGATTTGACTGGATTTGCGCGCGTGTTTGTGAATTTTCAAACTTCTTTCTCTGTCTTGCTCTTGAATGAATGCGTCACAATGAGCAGTGCTCATGTTCATGGCTGTTTGAAACAGGGTTCTATTATCTCTGAGATGAACCACTGCGAGAAGCTATAGGTGTCGAATAACTAGGATTATTATTAAATCATTATCATCATTTATGGTTCGGGAGATGTTTTCTTTCTCGTCTGTTTTTTTTTTTTTTTACAATCTAGAAACAACCAATTCTCATCGCAAATTGTCCATTGAAATGTACACAGTACATCCAAACATAATATGTATATGTTATGCGTGATGCGTAATGGTCTGCGTGTGACGAGCCGGCCGAGTCTGCCACAAACGCCCGTTTCCTAGTTCCCCTCAAGAGGCCACATCGACTTACATCACACCCCTCACACCATATCCTCTGCACTGGAGCACTGCAGGAATTCACATCGCCGAACGTCGTCCTTAAAGGAGAACTCGATTTTTTAACCCCTTCATTGTTTTCCTGAGGGTCACCCCATGTTGAGGGAAGCTAAAAACACAGACGAAAATTGATTCGACCAAAGCCAGAGATCTGCACTGGCTGCCGGCGCTACGGAATACCGTGCTCGTTTAACTCGAATAGCGTGGCCAAACAGTATAAACAGCAAATAACCCCGTTAGCCCAGTAAGGGCTTTCTGGATTAGCCTAGTGCTAACTAGACCTTCGTACTCGTTTCATTCGTACCGATGGTCTAGAGCTGCTATAGAGACAAACGATTTCTCACTTGAAGGCGGGTGCTGTTGAAGTTTAAAACCTATAGGCTCTGCCCAGTGCCACTCCGGATCTGCCTTAACCAATCGCTGACGTTTGGTCATGACGTATTTCATGCTTAGCAAACTCCTTCACCGCTAACGGAGCCAGCTGGAAAATTAAACTTTTCCCGAATCCCGTGGGAAGAAGTGCCACAACATCTTGACCACCAACAAAAAAAAATAATCTGGCTTTAATTTATCGATATTCGGCAGAGTTTCCACAACAGACCGAACAGCTTTCTCCATGGTCTTCCTGCTGCTTCTTGGTATTTGTTTGACTACAACTGAAACTCGCGCACGACCTGTACGTCACTGTTCTCAGGCTGCGCCTCCCCGTTCGCTGATTGGAGGGACAAACTTGAGGGAAAAGAAATCGTTCGAACATAACACTACACCCAGACCTAGTACTGAAGTGAAATGAAAATTGAGCGGAAGTACGGAGGCAGGCGGAACCAGGCTATTTCTGGATATGTCCACGGGGTAATCTGCGGTGAGTGTTAACATGCAAAAAACACAAAGTTTATACTGTTTCGCCACACTATATGAGTTAATCGAGCAGGGTGGTGTCTCGTAAGGAACCAACTCGTGGTACATAGGTCTTGGAATGGTTTTCTGAACGTGTTTAGAAGCCCCAAAAGCGGATAAAGAGCTTGCCCCCATAGGTTAGCGTCATAGCTACGGTGTGACCCTCGGGAAAACAAGAATGGGGTTAAAAATCGCTGGAGTTCTCCTTTAAGGGTTCCCTAAAACCTGCAGGGGGGGGGGGGAGGAGGACTCGATGGTCATGGGAGCCTGAAACTGAAATCAATTGATTTGTAGAGAAAAAAAAAACGAAACATCCGAACGAAACAGCTGCTAGTGCTCAGCGCTGGCCGCGGATGACCTCGGCTCTCCGGGCCCGTCCGGCGTGCGGCGTGCAGCAGGGAGCGAGCGCGGGGCCTCCGGTCCCCGCGGGGGCTGGTCTGTGTGGACGCCATGTGACAAGCCGTCGGCCGGGGCCACGTGGCGTGGACATCCGATGCTCTGCACGGGCTATATTTAGCACACGGCCGGTGAGAAAGTCTGATCGAGTTGATGAAGAAGGAACAGAAATGCTGCGGTTTTCACCGTAGCTGTGTTGCAACTCGCTCGCGCGCGATTGTTCCACAACCGTAGGAGTGAGACCGACACGGCAGAACCCCGTGTTCAGACTGAAAGGGCCCGCTCACAGAGGGCTGTGGGTGGAACTGAGTCAGGGGGTCAGGCCAGGTGATGAACCCGCAAAATTCCCTTTATTTAAAGTCACTTTATCTCGCTGGTAACAAACACAGCTTACAGAAACACAACCTATGTCGTTATGTGGCAATATGCAGATATGTGCATGACTGCGATAGTATCTGCATATCTGTGTGATTATCTGTGTGTGTGTGTGTGTGTGTGTGTGTTTGTGTGTGTGTGTGCATATACATGAAATGCGTGCCAATGTGTGCTCATGTGTGTGTATGTGCATGAAGGCATCTTCAGTGGAGAGACAGAAAGTCTGTGAAAGGGTGTGTGTGAGAGAAAAACAATGCATGCAAATGTGTGTGTGTGTGTGTGTGTGTGTGTGTGTGTGTGTGTGTGTGTGTGTGTGTGTGTGTGTGTGTGTGTGTGTGTGTGTGCGTGCGTGCGTGTGGATGTGTGTTAGACAATGCATGTTTTGGTGTGCACTATGAGACGTTGTCACACAGACCCGTATCCTGGGTATCATTACAACGTGTTGCCTCTGGCCGTGAAAAGTGTCACCACAGGACCCCAAGCCGGGCCGGGCTCATTTAGCACGCTGGAGGAGGTTCACCACGTCCTCCAACCTCCTATGGTTCTCTCCCTCATCAAGAGACTGACTCTGCACTTTCTACCCAACTCAATTAACAGATCAAACACTTTCCTGCTATAAAGGTTCTCGTAAAAACAATATCTGCAAGCCACATACAAAAAAATAATCTGCCCAGAGAAAGGGTTCACTGTTTACCTGTGTGTGTCTGTGTGTGTGTGTGTGTGTGTGTGTGTACACACCTGTGTGTGTGTATGTATACATGTGGATAATCAAGCCATCTGTGTGTGTGTATGTGTGTGTGTGTGTGTCTGGGTGCGTGCTAGCGTGTGTGTGTGTGTGTGTGTGTGTGTAGTGGAGCGTGTGTGCTTGTACATGAGTCTGTGTATGCATGCATGTGGAACGTCAAACCATCTGTAGTAGGAATGGGTAGGAAAGCCATACTTTCTGTATGCGTATGTAAGTGTGTATAGTGTGCATCTGTGTGTGTGTGTGTGTGTGCGCGTGTGTGTGTACGTGTGTTTATGCATGAGTCTGCGAGCGTGCATGCGTTTGTATACGTGTGTATATGTGTGTGTGTATGTGTTTGTGAGATGGAAAGTCACACATCTGGTAGCCCAGGGCTGCAGCATACGGATCCGTTTACAGTCGGTGTGGGTACATGTCCACGGACCAGTCACCTCGCCGGCCTCCAGCAGCCATGAGGAAACAGTCATGAAGAGAGTTTAGAAACTGATTACACTTTCTGTTGTGAATGCAAATGTCCGCCTCGCTGACATTTGCGCTCTTCAGTCTTTCACGCGGCGCCCCCCCTCGCGGATCGCATGCAGACGGAGATTCCTAATGAGGTGGATAATTAAGCGGAACAATTAGGAATATAATAATATTATAATAAGTATGTAAGTCAGCCATTTGAACAACATTCATTGAGAAAAATAATGACAAACAGAAATATAGTTGCAAGCAACCGTGACGGGGTCCTACAACATGACGAGCACGGTGGTGGTGGCCTAATGAATACCTGAGGGTAAGAATGATTTGATATCATTCCATATCTGACAGAACGGTTGGTTGAATGCTGGACTTGCCGAACAACCACTAGGTCATGAGTATGACGCAATACCACTACACTACACGGACATTTAGACGGTACAGGGCAGATTAGACTATATTTTGAGAAATAGAAGTATTACGGAGGTATGTTGAGCTTGGTCGGTATATCTGGTAATATGGCATGGTAGGTATGCCATAAAAACGGGTTTACCGAAAATGAACATATCAAAACAATCACCAATATTTCTAAAGCATACTGTGTCATATACAATAGTCAAAACTAAAGTTTGCAAAATAACGTGTGTACTGCTTTAAGACCCAGCGTGGCCGCAGTTCAGAAAGGCAACTTCAAACAAATTAATCAAATTTAATTTTTCATTTGGCATGGGTACACTATGTAATCTCCTATATTTAGCAATATTCGACAGCCGAGTCTACGTGTTTTTTGTTAGAGCTGTATAAACATCGGAGATATGCATATATTTCACTTTAAAATATGTATCTCTGCTGTAGCCTTTAGCCTTATTGCTATGAATATAACATCATATCGTCCAACAATCACCTGGTACATGTGTTCCGAGTTTGCAGCTTTTACAAACTCCGGCACCAAATCAGTTTGAGTCAAGTTGGGGTCACTGCACAATATCCAAATGGTCTGACCATATGGGTTGTGATTTGAAAGTTGATCATGAAGAATGGTGGATGTGTTGCAAGTTTCATGCATATTGCACCTCCCTGGTGGTAATGGCAGGCTGTTTAAATGCTGAACTTCCAGGCCTTGTTATATAGCTCCCCTAGGACCCCTAATAAACAAAATCATCCCTTTAACCGTGATCAAGAAAGGCCTAATGGCCACAAAATATTCCACCTCAATAAAAAAAACGTTTTTTTCCAGGTTAATATTCCGTATCAAGCTCCATGATCATAATGAAATCTGCAATCTTGAATACTGAATGTGACAAACAACCTGCCAACAATCACACATTTGCATGCATAGACACAAAGCCACCATCCAACAGAGCACCCGCTGGGGAACAGAAGAAAAGGAAGCTTCAAACACGAACAAAACCCTGAGCAAAAACCAAAGGTTTGTTCTTGTGTTTTTGTTGGCTGTAACCCTAACCCTTGACTCTTGGACGATGACTTAAATCAGTGGGCGATAAGTGTAGTCTCTCTGTCTCTCTCTCTTTCCCTAAACCTCTCTCTCTGGTGTCTTAGGCGATGGCCTCTCAGCAGTGAGATGAACGAGAAGAGTCAATCCACGGAGCAGTGGACGAGAGGAGACGGGGGGGGGGGGAAGACCTGGAGAGCCGTACCTTGGCTCCGGTCTTGTTTTCTGTTCACAAACATACTCAGGTTCTATCCCCTCATGGCGAACTCTCTTCCTGGTTCTCGCAGAGCCTCGCATGCAGCTGTCCAAACCGCTGACATCATGACTGCAGTGCTGGAGAACAGAGTGCTGTGCACCTCGAATCCGGATCAACGTTTTCTTTGTTTTGCCTCAAACGCCCCGCCCTCCATTCATTAAAGAAAATATGATCTTACTTTACTACTGATCCTTGTTAGTAACATAGCATGTCTTATTAATCAGTTTGCAAAGTACGTCAGCAAGGAGAAGTGCAGAATCAGCTGTAAGACGCACTAGGGTTTCTGTCTAGGATCTCATGTACACGTTTAGTGTATGTCTTGTGTCAGAGGAATAGTGGCTCAACTGAAAAAGAGAAGAGACTCTAGATAAGGTTTCTTATCTTTGTGTTGCTATGACAGATTATTTTCCACTCTATATTTATCTCTGACCACTTCCTCCAGCCACCACACACTGAAACCAGCCGCGAAGGTGCATGAGAAAAGTGTTTTTTTTTTTTTCAATCACTGTTTAAATAGAACTGATGCATGTGAACCATGTGTGCACCCATTCCCCCGAAGAATGTTTAGGCTACTGCTGGTTCGCCGAATAAACGCACAGTGCGTCGCCAAAGTAGTCATGTTTACGTTCACAATGTCCACCCTTGTTCCAGTGATAAACATGCCTTTGAACGGCCCCACCACCAGAAGGGGTTTTTCACACTTCACAAGACAAGCTGACCTAGCGCTTCTAGCCGGAGCTAAAGCCGCGGTGGCGTCGTGGCAGACAGAGACAGCGCACCCAGGTGAAGCCCTGGAGCCACACGGCGCTTCAGGCTGACGTTTATGACAAGTGTCCTGGTCGTGACGTTGGGCGCTTTATATCGGTCAAACGTAAACAACACTGAAGAATTGATCAGTGGAAAAGCTTTAATGTAATAATATATGTAATGATAAAATAAAAAACGATAAAATAATAAACAAGTGTTTGTATCATTGGTCTTGGGTAGGCATAGACAGTGCTAACCCTAACCCTATTAAATAATGTATAAATGAGTTAACGTGAAAACCATTAAGGTAGTTAACTTCAACACCATTACCTTAGTTAACGTGAAAACCATTACCTTAGTTAACTTCAATACCATTACCTTAATTAACGTGAAAACCATTACCTTAGCTAACTTCAACACCATTACCTTAGTTAACTTCAACACCATTACCTTAGTTAACGTGAAAACCATTACCTTAGTTAACTTCAACACCATTACCTTAGTTAACTTCAACACCATTACCTTAGTTAACGTGAAAACCATTACCTTAGTTAACTTCAACACCATTACCTTAGTTAACGTGAACACCGTTAGTAGACATGGACTACATAAGTGAATGATTACTAGACTGTTTGTTAATGCTTATTACAGCATTAACCAATGTCAAATAATGGTTCATATTGTACATTATTGTAAAGTGTTACCAGTTAATTATTAATCAGAGAGCCATAGTTCATGCAGAAAAGGGGCTTTGTTAACTCTATATTTTGAGGAAGTCTCTATCTCTGTGTATGTACAGTGTGGTGATATGTTCGGAATGAAAGTACGTTTGTTATGACTTGATATGAATCAGCACCAGGGAACTATTCTCACGTAGTTAGTGGTGCTATATTCGTCAGACACTTCGGTCAAATACAAAGAATTGTACAGGATGCAGGTTTAAGGTGTTTTAGTACAACAAGTACAACGTTCACATATCCTCAATCCTGACAAAGGCAGACCGAACCTGTGAGCAGGACGGAAAACTTGGGTTTGTCGTTGTTTCTTGGAAAAAGTAGTCAATAAAAAGAAAAATAAGTACACACTTGCTTTGTCCTTTAACCGCTCTAACGTGCCACTTAAAAACCGCCGTAGCAGATCCACCCAGTGTTCCAGACTGACAGGGGAAACTCTTCTGGAAAGTTTGTAACTTCTATTGAAACTTCTGAATCTAGTCTGCATTGTTTTAAATACAATGTTGGGCAGATCAACCCTGCTTCCACCAGCTCGACGGTCCCTTTAGCCTACTTTGACATGCTGCTGAGGAAAAAAAAAGGATGGGACTTAAGGCTTAATTTTAATTTAATGGCTTCAACCTTAATTGCTGTGCATCGGCCATGTCTGTACAGCTGGTCATTTAGAGGGCTGAGGACTATTTTGACTCTTCCTCTTTTGCTGCACACTGGGTTTCTCTCCCCAATTAAGGCCATACAACTCTATTGTAACTCTACCACACTCAGGATTCAAGTTACTACCATATCACTTGAAACTGTGATATGGAAGTTCCACAACGGCAACTTCCATTATATTCTCAGAAGGCCAAAATTATTAATAGTCGAAGCTACGCTGGTGATCATTCTGGTTCTGGTTATAGTCATTGAGTGACCATTAAGATCTTGCAGACAGCACGCAGAAGCTTTCAGTTATCCTGCATGTCTGCAACATACTTGCCCAATTTGGAACAATTATTTAATGGACCTTTATGCTTTCCATTAGGAACACTATGAGCAGCTGTTTAGCAGATGTCATCTTTTAAACACAAAGTAGGGCTAATAGGCAAACCATAATTTATAGTTCTTGGAGAACCTCAATGTCACCTTTGATTAATTATTCATTAATAGGAAGTCAGTCTTTTATTTATTTTTTTGCTTTGTGCTTTGTGCTTTGTGTGTGTGTGTGTGTGTGTGTGTGTGTGTGTGTTTTTTTGTGTGTGTGTGTGTGTGTGTGCGTGTGTGTGTGTGTGCGTGTGTTTGTGTCTATTCGTATGTGTGCGTGGAAGGCATCTGATCCGGCAACATGGATGTTTTCAATCCACTCTGCTCCGTCTTTGTCTTTAGGACAGAGATTACACAGATGAACCGATCAGTCCAAGCTGTAGATCTTCTTAGAAATCTTGTGACGTTCAGGAGCATCACATTCCTCTAGAGTGACCAACTTTTGCGCGATACCTCTCCATCGGAACAAAGTGCACATGGAACTCCAAACTCAAACCGCCGTTACTTCTCAAAATCTCTGGCAGCACAAAGAAGTCGCTTCAATCACGTAGACATTTGGAGGCGGTAGATTTACAACGTCTCAGTAAATACGTTAACTTCAATTTACAAAAAAAAATCACTAAACTAAATGGCCCGTGGCTGAGGAGGACGAGAGCTCTGTGGTCGGTGATTCTAGGTTTGGGTTCAGGGAGAGCTTGGCCGGCCTTGTCACCACTCTGTCTACGCTATGACAGTGTAATCCCGGGTCTGAAGAAAAGGTTTCCACATCTTTGCATCCAAGACTTAATGTGATCTCACTGAGATCGCATTCCTCCCCTCACTTCACCATCACCCTACACCATCTGTGGGGAAAAAGCCCCACAACCCTTTTTCATAAAAGAATGTCTCAACGTACAATTAGCGACTAGCTTTTGGTCTGGCCCCGTGCCTCAAGGGGAAAATAGATTGTCAAATATGGACTGCATGTGTTATTATACGATCAGATATGATGACTATTGCAGGTGTTCTCTCATTTCTGTCCAGGAAAAGAAGTGCAGAAGTAGTGTCATTTGCATAGCTCACAGAGCTCTTGCACCCAGAGCTGCTTGTCACAGACCTGCAGACGAGTCTGTTGACATTAAATCCCCCCGTCAAACAACTATACAACAAGTTAGAGCCCTGGAACTAGGTTGTCATCATCCACTTTTCTCTTTTCTCTCCAGGCTTATGTCTGCCTAAGCCACAGCGCAATGAATTGCCCATAAATCACACTGAAATCTCCTCCGGCTGTTCTGTTTGAAGAGCTGCACACGCTGCTAAATACCCAACAACTAATTGTGGGACGTGGCACGGGGAAATCTTTTTTCAAACCTTTTCTTTTTCCGTTCTTCTGTTTTGACCGCATTAGTGTGTGGCTGTTATGCGTCTGGAACTGAGAGTATCTCGGAGTCCTCTTCCAGCCATGCGAGACCCACCACTCTTCCACCCCTCTACACCACCACCACCATCACAACCCTTCTCCTCCTCCCCCTCCTCCTCTGTCTCATGTCTCTTCTCCTTTCCCTTATCGGGCTAGCCTCGGAGCGGCCCGGGGAGGAGGGAGGGAGGGAGGGAGGGAGGGAGAGAGGGAGGGAGGGAGAGAGGGAGGGAGGGAGGGATGGCTCGTTGGGGGACAGGAAAGGGAGACGAATGACTCCCATTGCGGACAGTGAAAGAAGAGAATGCCAGAGCCAAACAAATGAAGGGAGGCCGACACACAGAGGAGTTGGCCTGTGAGTGGGAGGAGAAGGAGGAGAAGGAGGAGCAGGAGGAGCAGGAGGAGCAGAGGACGTGGAGCTGGGCCCTGGATCACACACACACACACACACACACACACACACACACACACACACACAGAAGCTCTCTCCTCAGCTGAGGACACTGCACGGAGACGCCCGCCACGCGCACGCAGCCAACCCTAAGATCGCAGCCCAGCTGGCCTGCATGCATGCGTGGAAAGAAAGAGTCTCACTAGAGGGTAGAGGAATGTACACAGACCCGATACCCTGATAGGAAAAGTGACTGAAAGACACGTGCACACGTAAACACAGACGACACAGCGTGCATGCGTGCACGCAAAAACACGTGCCTGCACACACACACACACACACACACACACACACACACACACACACACACACACACACACCAAAATATGTACAAACACCATCACATCACTTTTGTTTATGTCAACTGAAAAGAATGTTAATTCTCTCTCTCTTTCTCGCTCACACAAACCCAGCTCCCAGCACTTACAAACACGCCTACACACACATAAACGCACACATACATTGGCTGAAATTGCCTTTGCATAATAATACTCTATGCAATAAACATCTAATTGTAATTTGCTGTAAAAAAAAACAAACAAACGGTGGTTCTTTACAGCAGACACGTTGGACAACCCAGAAAAGCCCTCCCTCTACCAACCGTTCCACACCTCTTACTCACTCTCAGCGCTGTGCCTACCTGAGTAAGTCTATTGGCGCAGCTTTGTACAATTATAAGGGCTGAACTGGTGACAACTCAATGTCTCGTTGTCCTCATCGCCAAAGTAACCAAGAGACTAACTATTATTAACTATTCGACTATTTAAAAGTAAATAATGGAAATGTACATGTATTATCTGTGCTATTACCATTTTTTTGGTAACATTCTGACATCTAGTGGTAAAGTCGTCAAAGTAGTTGTAAATGTAGTTACGATTAAATTAGTTAAATAAATAAATAAATCATAAAAACAACCCTGTAACCTTATTCAAAATGTTGTTTTGCTTTACGCCGACCACCCATAATGAAACTAATACATTCATTTCTGCAGCGATTTAGAAAAAAAAAATCTCTGATTCATTTGTTTAGTTTTAATTCATCATTATCAGGTAATCCGCAACATAATACACTAGTCCAAAAGAGACATCTCGGTATACATTTCACCTGTTCAATCGAATTCACTTAAGCTTGTGACTATGAAAACCATCAACACGCGTAGACTGTTAAGTGAACACAACAGTGAGTGAAAAGATTGGAGTGGAACGAAAAAGAACCCAACGCTTACCGGACGCTTCTGCAGGACGGACCGTGCGACCTCATATCCAGTCCGCCGAGAACTAGTGACGCCGTGACTGTACCGCAGTACAACACAACTTTATGATGGACTGCACGGAGGAAAAGGACCTCGCAGCCCCGGGGCCTTCAGTAATAGAGCGCTATTTTACAAGGTGGTACAAAGCAGGTGAATATATTTTTTGTTAATCTAGTTGCTAACGTTAATTTATTTATTTATTTATTTATTTATTTAATTCACAGCGCATCACTCGCCTCGTGCTTAATGTTTCGTGTTGTGTTTTCTCCGGTTTCGTAATGTCATATTATATGTTGTATGTATTCAGACGTGAAGGGACAGGCGTGTGAAGACCACTGCATCCTGCAGCATTCGAACAGGTGAGCAGCAGCAGCACGTGTCGAACGCATCTCAATCTCAATGTCTGCTGGTCAACGTGAGGAACATTTAGTTCAAGACTCGTCCCTCCTTCCGTGTAGATTATGTGTCCTCACCTTAGCAGAGACTCACCCCATCCTTCAGGACGGCCGGACCATCAAAAACATCAACTATAAGATCAGCAACGGTTGCAGTCGACTCAACAATAAAGTCGCTGGGAAGTCCAAGCGGGTAAGACATGTGCATGGCTTCTGCTGTTTCATATAACGTAGGCTATGCGATGTCATCACTGTTTTTTTAATCTTCATAAAAGTGCATAAGTCTTCGCTCACGCAAACAAATCTCAATTATATCCACAGGGGGGGCAATTCCTTACAGAATTCGCACCTGTATGTAGGATAACGTGCACAGATGACACTGAATACACAATCTACAGGTGAGTTCACTTATTCATTCTCCATCCCTGTTCTCGATCTTGCCGCCCCCCCCCAAAAAAAAAAATCATCATCACTATCCTAATTGTCTTGATTATTCTTTCAGCTGTATGCGAGGACGTCTCATTGAGGTCAATGAAGACATATTGATCAATTCATCCCTCTTGCTGAAAAAGGTGACTTATATATTTCTTTGCAGCCAATGCTTCTCATGGAACTATTAAATGCAGGGCAAGTAAAACATGCATACGCAGTACTTCAGTCACTTCACACCCATCAACGTTCCTGCCTGTTGTCATTTCATTAGCTGTATTCACGACAAGACGCCATCATGTGGTCATCATCACCACGATTTAATATACTTTCTATATCCCTGGGCCTATTTTACACTGCAAGCATAACCAGTGATTTTTAATATCATAAATTGGTATTATAATCCATTAGTTAAACTCTTTAAATGTGCTTTGGAATCTCTACCAGCCATCCACGGACGGCTACATTGCTGTCATCCTGCCAAAGTTTGAGGAGAGCAAGTTGGTGGCGGAGAACCTCCTGAGCAGGGAGGACTTCGAGGCGGTGGTTTCCAAAAGAGCTGCTGACGTCCAGGCCCAGCCCAGCTGATGCTCGTAGCCTTGGGTTACCCCCCCCCCCCCCCCCCCCCCGTCCTACCTCCACCACCGCCACAGTACTCTGAATAGGAGTACTGGGGACTCGTTTGTTGCTGGACTGTAGGATACGATGTGAGCCAGGACTAGGATCCCTGGGAGGTGAACTTGTGTATTGAGAAGAGGGCTGCCTGTACATCACAATTTACTTTTTACATTTTGTTTTTCGAAGTGCTGATGAGCCACAAACGTTGGAGGAATGTTTCTTTTGTGTAATGTTTCTATCAATTCGAAGCAGCTTCATATGCAGGTTCCAGTACATATAAAAGCAACTGCTTTACTGTATATAACATTTGCTGAAAAATATGAAAATATTAGAAATACAACCTTTTTGAAAAAATAAATAAACAATGATTTAAAAAAAAATATTGTTTTATTTTTGCTTGTCACTTTTCACAACTATTCAGCTTTTCAAAGAATAGTCCAAAACTAGATCTATTATTTCTTTACGTGTGTGGCGTTCTCACAATACCGGCATACTTCACTGCCTTCAGTACAATATAATACATCTCTAAAGCTTTGTTTTCTGTTCATCTCAACTTCCTCTATGGCCTGGTGCCAATCTCATTCATTACCTTTTAGATTCATGCTGTTTGTAAGTTCCTGCTTCAGTACCGTATCTCTCATATATGTATATATATATATGTATATATACATGTGTATATATGTATATATATATATATATGTGTGTGTGAGATTATAAACATTTTGTTAACGTATGTTGGCCATCTAGGCAGCCTCACAATGATAGTCTTCATGACAAGTACACTTCAAGGTTCAAAATGACAACTTTGTCAATAGGATCAACAACGTCTCTTCGTAAGAAAAACGGTCAACTGTATAACAATGCACACCGATCATTTGATTATAATACTCTGGTCAAGACAAGGGTTAAGGTTGGGACATTGAAATATGAAACTTGGTAATAAGCTTGTCTTTGTCAGTTTACCTTTTGTCCAGAAATGAATTATAATAAAAAGCCTCCTCGCGTGAAGAGCTAAATGTTTTATAGGAGGATGAGCTGTCATTCCACAAGAA
>NC_140290.1:2406880-2414380 GCF_964030765.1 Micromesistius poutassou | reverse complement strand
GGAACCAGACGGTGTACATCACCCATAATGATGAGAGGTACAGCAGGTTAGGAGGGGGGGGAAACCGTTACCTCTGCATCCAGCTGCACGGGTTTGGCGTTCGTCTTCAGGTTGGCCGTGTGTTTCTGTGTGTGTACAGAGAAGCCCTCAGTCAGTTATGAACCACTTTAATAACGCGTACGAGTGGGATACGTGATTAGGGTGGCACTCACCCCAGGTCTGGGAAGAGATAAATACGGTTTCTTGTCACCTAGAAACAGAAACAAGGTTTGAGAGCAGAGTCTTTGCAGATGACTCACGGTAAGTTTTGCTTTGAGGTAAATGTTGTCTAGGAGCAGCTTTGGGCTTGTGTGTCTTGCTCCAGGCTCCCTACAGGTAGACTGCGGACTGACACTACATAAAACTGCATAATCCTCCTGCCTGGCTTCTCCAGTGTCATGATATTTTCTGCTTAATGAAGTACAAACTCATTATGTTAGTGATCGCCTGAGGGCAGATGAGGGGCCCAGGACAATTTCTTACACAGTGGGGGTGGGGGGGGGTGGGGGGGGGGTAAATTATGGGAAATGTAATAATTATGGAAATTAGACCGTTTTGCCTTCATCGCTGTCCTTAAAATGACAGTACTTGAACACCAACGTACACACACAGAGAAACTGTTTGAAAAGAAGAGCCAGGAGGAGGATGAGAGAAAAACAAGAAAAAAGAGGAGAGCGATTGAAGGACATTGATTGAATTCTTCTCATGCTGGCTCCCGCTCTGCTGCGAACGTTGCGTTCACTGAAAGCTGAGGACACACAGAGACACACGGGGGATTCACAGATCTGTCCTCACAGCGAGGGACCCACTGATCGAAACATCACCACGCGCACAGAGCACATTCCACCCACTTGTCCATGAGCAAGGAATCATGCTGATCCTTACCGCTATTTTAGCTCATAAAGACAGGGGACAGGGTGATCCAGGAGCTCATATGTGAGTACAAGACCCCCTAACCCATGGGGCCAAACCCTTTAACTGCCTCACCCCCCCCAAGCTAAGACAACACATCTTCACCAACGGTCCATCACGCTGTGGTCCATAGCACTGGTCCTGCGTAGTGTCGACAGTTTAAACCCATAACAGACCATAGCGTGACTATAGCATGGTGGACCATAGCGTGGTGGACCATAGCGTGGTGGACCATAGCGTGGTGGACCATAGCGTGGTGGACCATAGCGTGGTGGACCATAGCGTGACTATAGCATGGTGGACCATAGCATGGTGGACCATAGCGTGGTGGACCATAGCATGGTGGACCATAGCGTGACTATAGCATGGTGGACCATAGCGTGGTGGACCATAGCGTGACTATAGCGTGACCATAGCATGGTGGACCATAGCGTGACCATAGCGTGACTATAGCGTGGTGGACCATAGCGTGGTGGACCATAGCGTGGTGGACCATAGCGTGACTATAGCGTGACTATAGCATGGTGGACCATAGCGTGGTGGACCATAGCGTGACTATAGCGTGACCATAGCATGACTATAGCATGGTGGACCATAGCATGACTATAGCATGGTGGACCATAGCGTGACTATAGCGTGACTATAGCGTGGTGGACCATAGCGTGACCATAGCGTGGACCATAGCGTGACTATAGCGTGACTATAGCATGACTATAGCGTGGTGGACCATAGGGTGACTATAGCATGGTGGACCATAGCGTGGTGGACCATAGGGTGACTATAGCTTGGTGGACCATAGCGTGACCATAGCGTGGTGGACCATAGTGTGACCATAGCGTGACTATAGCGTGACTATAGCGTGGTGGACCATAGCGTGACTATAGCTTGGTGGACCATAGTGTGACCATAGCGTGACTATAGCGTGACTATAGCGTGGTGGACCATAGCGTGACTATAGCTTGGTGGACCATAGTGTGACCATAGCGTGACTATAGCGTGACTATAGCATGGTGGACCATAGCGTGACCATAGCGTGACTATAGCATGGTGGACCATAGCATGGTGGACCATAGCGTGACCATAGCGTGACTATAGCGTGACTATAGCATGGTGGACCATAGCATGGTGGACCATAGCGTGACCATAGCGTGACTATAGCGTGACTATAGCGTGACCATAGCATGACTATAGCGTGGTGGACCATAGCGTGACCATAGTGTGACTATAGCGTGACTATAGCGTGACCATAGCATGACTATAGCGTGGTGGACCATAGCGTGACTATAGCATGGTGGACCATAGCGTGACTATAGCTTGGTGGACCATAGCGTGACCATAGCGTGACTATAGCGTGGTGGACCATAGGGTGACTATAGTGTGGTGGACCATAGCGTGACCATAGCGTGGTGGACCATAGTGTGGTGGACCATAGTGTGGTGGACCATAGCATGGTGGACCATAGCGTGACCATAGCGTGACTATAGCGTGACTATAGCGTGGTGGACCATAGCGTGACCATAGCGTGACTATAGCGTGACTATAGCGTGGTGGACCATAGGGTGACTATAGCTTGGTGGACCATAGCGTGACCATAGCGTGACTATAGCGTGGTGGACCATAGGGTGACTATAGTGTGGTGGACCATAGCGTGACCATAGCGTGGTGGACCATAGCGTGACCATAGCGTGGTGGACCATAGCGTGACCATAACGTGACCATAGCGTGGTGGACCATAGCGTGACCATAGCGTGGTGGACCATAACGTCACCATAGCGTGGTGGACTATAGCGTGGTGGACCATAGCGTGACCATAACGTGACCATAGCGTGGTGGACCATAGTGTGGTGGACCATAGCGTGGTGGACCATAGCGTGACTATAGCGTGGTGGACCATAGCGTGACCATAGCGTGGTGGACCATAGCGTGACCATAGCGTGGTGGACTATAGCGTGGTGGACCATAGCGTGACCATAACGTGACCATAGCGTGGTGGACCATAACGTGACCATAGCGTGGTGGACCATAACGTGACCATAGCGTGGTGGACCATAGCGTGACCATAGCGTGGTGGACCATAGCGTGGTGGACCATAGTGTGGTGGACCATAGCATGGTGGACTATAGCGTGGTGGACCATAGCATCACGACCACATCCATATCCACGCACAAGGTCACAACTAGTGATGGATTTCATGATTCTTTTCCTTGATTCAGTTTGCGTCGGTCAGTTCGCCAAGAAGAATCGTTCAGAATCATTTGTTCGTTCAGTCGCGTTTCCAGTAGCGGTGAATCATGGAATGCACGGTTCTCAGCTGAGTCAGTCAGACTCAGCTCCTCCCTCGTTCTCAAACGATCTTGCAAACGGTCATCAATCAACACACAACATTACAACTAAGTTCCTTTCAGCTGAGGAGCGCTTCATGTTTGGAATCGGGATGTTGTTGCCCGGGCCAGTACCTCTTCACCACTCTGCTAACATCACTCTGCTAACACGGTGAACAGCGAGTCAGAGAGTGGGAGTCGAGTCTGGGAGAACGAACGACAGAGATGAATGAGAGAGAACTGAAAGGGGGAATCAGGTCGGTTTGTTCTTGTCAAAGAGTCGTTCCTTTGAACTGATTCGGTCGCAAACGACCCACCACTGGTCACAACGTACCGCGGCGCCCCTCGGTCACGTCGTTAATCTCCCGCAGCAGCAGCGCCATGTCGCAGAGCTGGGACTCCCACGCCTCGCAGAACACCTCCAGGTTCTCCTTGGCGATCTTACTGGACGGGTGCAGCGCCAGCGTCTGGGAGGCTGAGATGATCTGGAGGAGAGAGGGGCGAGGCAGCGAGGTGAAGATGGAGTAGGAGAGAGTAGGAGAGAGAGAGAGAGAAGGTAGGACAGAAGGGGGGAGATGGAGAGAGGGAGAGTGATTGATGAAGAGTGCGAGACAGAGAGGGGGAGAATGACAGATGGAGAAAGGTTGGACTTCCCGGGCACAAAGTTGGTAATGCCTGGCGTTTAGTGTTGCACAGTGTCAAGTATTTTGTTGGTCGGAAAAACTCTCTTGATTTCTCTCATTCTTTTTCTTTCTGATCATTTCCTTCCCAAGACACAACAATCTCTCACTTTCAATTCCTGGCAAAAAAAAAAAATCCAGGTACCGTCCCCATTTCATTGAGTTGTCAGCTCATTTGTTCAGAAAAGGCCAGTTCTAAAATACACAGCAATTACAAGTTAATATTTAATGCGTCGATTTCTGACCGGTTCAGATTGTGAGAAGGACACACAGGCAAACACACAGGATGGTTCAGCCTCTGCCTCTGGTAGTGCAGTATTTAATAGCCAATTACCCTGGGAACTCTCCGTTACAGTGGACCGACTGCAGAGAAATATTACCAAGCAACCCCCTGCTGTGATGTTGTTGACCTTTGAACTCGGGAGCAGAGTCATTAGTGCCGGGTCAGGCGGTGGGCCTGACTTTAGTCACTCAGGGAGACCGGAATGTTCTAGACCCGAGGTAATTATAGTGGTGGATGGTGTCCAAGAGCAAACACAATCAGACGATGGGCGGGGAAGGCGGTCAGTCGGTCTGTCCATCTGTCTGAACCCCCTTCCTTCCTGTTCCTGGGCATCATCATTACGGCGCCCTCCTTTTTCATCCACAGATCTTCACTTTGGTCAAAAACGTTATTTCAAATTTTAAATTTGATCTCCCATATCTATTTTTTCCTCTCTTAAAGGACAATTCCGAAATTTAGCACATTGAGCCCCTTTCTGGTTTGTCTAGGATGAAATAGAGTGGTTGACACTGACATTTTGACTATTGGTCCTGTCTCGGGTATTTGGCTCATTTAGAATCGCCCTGCCTGCTTCAGAATGGCTGGCGACGGGCATTCACAAACCTGTCCTTGAAACAACCCTAAACGTTTGTTTTCAGAAATGTGCAACTCACCGAGTGGTTAGTGGTGTTCATTGATGTTCCAAATCAATTATCGTAGTGAAATACAGTTTCTGTCGTGTTTTAATTGGCATTTTGTAAATCCATTGATTTCTGTTGGAAGACTCATTACACGTTGACCGGAAACGGAAATGGGGCTGTTTACGTTTGGTTGTAGTCTTTTCGCTCGGTTCTCCGTATCAACAGCAGGGCTAGACTGAACGAAAAGACTACAACCAAACGTAAACTGCCCCCCTTTCCGTTTCCGGTCAACGAGCAAAGAGTCTTCCAACAGAAGTCAATGGATTTACAACATGGCACTCTATTCCATCCTAGACAAACCAGAAAGGGGGCTCAATGTTCAAAACACCGGAATTGTCCTTTAAGACTCCAACCCCCTCGATTTAGTTCTCCTGGTTTTCTTTGCCCTTAACGAAAGCACATCTCAGGGGTTACCTGTGGACCAATCACGTGGAAGGTCTCCTCAGCGTGCACACAAGTGATCTCCAGGGGCTCCGTGCCGGACACGTGACCCAGGAGGCGACACGTCTGTGGGAAGAGGAGAGGGAGTGAAAGAGGAGATGTTACGGAGACAACCTCCATCTCCATCCACTGTTCGCTTTGATACAGGACGATAACGTAGGACACCGAAATAGGATGAAACTCTGCATCCGTATTCATGGAGCACTTAATCATTAACATATACATCCTTGTTGGGTTTCTGTGCAGTTCCTCTCTCTTTGTTGTTTGGGTTTGAGATTCTGATCTGATGACAGCGTTTTCATGTTCTAGAGACGTCCCTATGTCGCCCGTTTATATCCAATATCCGCAACCGCCACAACTTTGTTTTTCAATCTTGCAATCTTTCTTGCTTTACATTTACATTAATTTATAGTAATAGTAAAGTCAAAGGCCAAGTTTCATCATGCACTTTGTAAACAATGTCTCACCTCAGCAATACTAATCAACCCGTAGGTTAAGACCGGAAACAACTGTTATTGCGACCGTATATATGGTATCAAGGTATTATGCACCTAACCAACCAGGGCTACCATTTAACAACAATAGACTACCACAAACAACCAACCAACCAATAGGCTACCACAAACAACCAACCAACCAATAGGCTACCACAAACAACCAACCAACCAATAGACTACCACAAACAACCAACCAACCAATAGGCTACCACCAAACAACCAACCAACCAATAGACTACCACAAACAACCAACCAATAGACTACCACCAAACAACCAACCAATAGACTACCACCAAACAACCAACCAACCAATAGACTACCACCATACAACCAACCAACCAATAGGCTACCACAAACAACCAACCAACCAATAGACTACCACCAAACAACCAACCAACCAATATACTACCACCCAACAACCAACCAACCAATAGACTACCACCCAACAACCAACCAACCAATAGACTACCACCCAACAACCAACCAACCAATAGACTACCACCAAACAACCAACCAACCAATAGACTGCCACCAAACAACCAACCAACCAATAGACTACCACCAAACAACCAACCAACCAATAGACTACCACCCAACAACCAACCAACCAATAGACTACCACCAAACAACCAACCAACCAATAGACTGCCACCAAACAACCAACCAATAGACTACCACCAAACAACCAACCAACCAATAGGCTACCACCAAACAACCAACCAACCAATAGGCTACCACCAAACAACCAACCAACCAATAGGCTACCACCAAACAACCAACCAACCAATAGGCTACCACCAAACAACCAACCAATAGGCTACCACCAAACAACCAACCAACCAATAGACCTCTGAAGAATAAGTCCCGCCTCCAAGGCTCCCGGTTCCCTCGTCTACGGGGGAATAACACGGGGTTTATGAATGACCGTACATAACAAACTCTGTGGGTGGCGAAGAAGTAAAAGCTGCATCACGTTTTCAACTACAACCTTTTTCCATCTGGTTTCCACTTGGGTTTTGGATTGTCGGGGCCGTTAAAGTAGTTAACTATTATCAAGAAGCATTATGCTAACGCAGATCTGCGCAGACTTAGGACGTCACGACTCTCCCAGTCAAGGTTGCATAGCAACGCCAATGTTTCATAGCTAGTCTTCACCGACAGTGGCACCAGAGCTCGTCCACGGAGGTGGCCTTCTACGAGCAAGTAAGAATGAAAATAATAATAAATATTGAATATTTATACAAAATCCTAAACAAAATAAATCAATAACTCAATAACAGCAAACAAACTCTTATCACGGTCAAACCAAAAAGTTCTCGTCGAGATAAGAGGCTGAACTTCGCCAGCGATTAAGTTTTTTAGACCAATGAAATCACGCGTGGAATGTACATCACGTTAGGTTGTGACTGGTTGCGAGGACTCCCTCCTCCCTAACAAGTATGACGTATGAAGTCTGCGCAGGTTGTAACTAGCTCCCGGTTAGCATCAATACTCGTTTACTACTTTAACGGCCCCGACAATCCAAAACCCAAGTGGAAACCAGATGGAAAACGGTTGTAGTTGAAAACGTGCTTTTACTTCTCCGCCCCCTACAGAGTTTGTTGTGTACGGTCATTCATAAACCCGTGTTATCTCCCATAGACATTT
>NC_140290.1:2381996-2406680 GCF_964030765.1 Micromesistius poutassou | reverse complement strand
AACTGATTCCCAAAACAAGAGAACTGATTCTTTTTTTTTTTTTTACATAAAACAAAAATATGGTAATGTAAATAATAATAAAATAATAATAAAAGACACAAAGGAACAGAGCTTCGTCTCCCCTCGACTTCATATTGATTGAGTCTAAAACGTTCTCATGGTGGTTGAGGCAGCTTGAGGCTGTTCTTCGTAAAACCACACACGTGTGATGCTCCAGCGGCGTCGTAGGCTAATGCTACAGAAATTAGCTGTTTTCCCCGAGCACCGTCACCGTCTGAGACCTTCTGGTGGTTTTAAAGGCTCCGTTTGCGGGCATACCTCATGTTTATAGGCAAAGCGGTGAGGCCAGACACCTGAGATGCCCTGCCAAATGACGTAACTGACCATATGACTTAAGGAACTGAACGAACTGAACGAACGAATCAAACAAACGATTTGTGATAGTGAAGGGAACTGAAAGAACTGATTCCCGGAAAATAATCGTTTTGCCCATGCCTAGTGATTATGGTCCCACGTTCACGCAACGCAACGACCACGCAGACGCTCTGACGCAGTCGTGAACCTTCATGGTTCTGCATCGGGTTTTAGTGAGGGACCAATCACAATCACAACCCCTTGCGGCTGCGTCGCCTCAACGGAAGGTTACAATTTGTGGGAGGCGCACATCTGGCCCTCGCGGTGGACGCAAGGAGGGTCCGCAAGGACGTGAGGGGTCCATAACCCCCTTGCGTTGCGTGAACGTGGGACCATAACCAGCCCTTAAGGCCACGACGCAAACCCGCCTGGAATTCACCTTGTGTCTGTGCGTGCGTGCATGTTTGTCATATGAATATACGGGGGGTGGCAGTAGCTCGGGAGGTAGAGCGGGTGGACTGGTAACCAGAAGGTTGCTGGTTCCATTGTGTGTATGAATGGTTGTAAGTTGCTTAGGATCAAAGCGTCCCTTAAATGTAAATCGACACAGATATATTAGTGATGGCTCGTTCGTGAACAAATCAGTTCGAACGAACGACTCTTTAACGTGAACGAACCGACCTGATTCCCCGTTTCAGTTCGTCTCGTTCGTAGCGTTCGTTCTCCGAGACTCGACTCCCAGCTCCGCCCACTAGTCGCTGAGTCGCGAGTCGCCGTTCGTTCACTGACTGTGTTTAGCGGTGAAGACTCGAGGACTGAGACGTCAACGAGAGACCAGCCGGGCAACAACATCCCGATTCAGAACATGAAGCGCTCCTCAGCTGAAAGGAACTCAGTTAACGTTGTGTTGATTGATGACCGTTTGCACCGTCGCACGATCGTGATTCGTTTGAGAACGAGAACGAGGGAGGAGCCGAGTCTGACCGACTCAGTGACTGAGAACCGTGATTCACCGCTACCGGAAATGCGAACAAACAAACAAACAAACAAACGATTCGAACGACTCTTCTTGGCGAACTGACCGACGCGAACTGATTCATTCAAACAAATCATGGAATCCACCACTAAGATACACGTGTGTGTTTGTGTTTGGGGGGGGGGGGGGGGGGGGCGGGCGTCACCTGATTGGCTCGATGTGGGACGTGCGTCGCTTGCGCTCCACCTCGGGCACGGCGTGCCACTGGAAGGTGAGGCGCCAGTCGAAGCCCCCGATCATGGGCTCGTCCGTCTGCATGTAGAACTCAAAGGTGTTCCAGTCGATGGTGTCAATCACCGGGCACACGATGGTGCTCTGGTTCTGGCCGATCCTGGAGGGGTTCAGAGAGCACAGAGCCGTCGATGACGACGACGTGGGAGTGGGAGGACACCGACACCGACCGAGAAACCACGTCCCTCGTAAAGGGATTCATGTGAAGTACGCTGAATCATCTCCATCTCCTCCCACGCAGGTGATCAGAGGAGATGGACTTCAGGAGGACGGCTTTGCGTACGGCTGCCGAGGGTCCTTGTTCGCTGCCAAAGCCGATAGATAAGGACGCGAGGTTTCGAGTTGTGATTCCCTGGCAATGGGGCGACTCTTGTGTGGTCGTTGACGTCACACGTCCAAGCCCCACTGCCCTTCAGCCACTTACGCTGTAAACACCCGAGCCCTTTACAGCAACATGTCATTATGTCATTTAGTGTTAGGACAGAGAGTGGACGAATGCACACGTTTCAGAACGGTACTCTTACCATAAAGTTGTATATAACGACATGACGCCATGACGCCACAGAGTAAAGTACAGTCTAGGTTCCCGCCTGGCGATTGAGAAACACCCCCCCCACCCACCCCCCCACCACCCACCACCACCACCACCACCACCCACCACCGCCGTCACCTCTCCAGGAGTGGCTCGATCCAGCCGGGGACGCACTCGCAGTGGCAGTCCAGGAAGGTCAGTACGTCCCCGGTGGCGTAGGTGGCGCCGATGAGCCGGGCGCGCACCAGCCCCTCCCTCTTGTTGGTACGGATGAGCCTCACGCGCTCCAGCTTACTCATGTACTCCTCCAGCTGGGCTTTGAGATAGCCTGCACCAACGACACAGACAACACAGAGGCACCCACTATCAGTCCATCCCCTGTCTTTTCAAAGTAAATGAATAGTGTCTTGTGCGAAAAACCTGTATCCTTTTTGTTCGTACTTGTGTGGAGCCAGTTTTAACACAACGTGGGCCCTTTGTTCCGCTGGCCACACACGACCAAGCGAGCGTTTTGTGAAGCATTGTTTTGTGCTTTGTTCAGAAACTGGGTCGGTCTCAGTCTGGCTCGGTCAAAGAGGGATAGATGCAATACAATTCAATCACAAATTCTGTCTCTCTCTCTCTCTCTCTCTCTCTCTCTCTCTCCCTCTCCCTCTCCCTCTCCCTCTCTCTCTCTCTCTCTCTCTCTCTCTCTCTCTCTCTCTCTCTCTCTCTCTCTCTCTCTCAAATAGGCCAAACAGTTGGGGAAAAAGATGTGTCCAACATTCCACTTGGTGAGAGGACAGGAAATGATGTCAAGGGAGGTCAGCGCACAATGAGCTCAATCTGTAACGTCTAAGACAAGACATTACCGACTCATTGGCACAGACTCGCTCTCCACGCCCCTTGGATCCACATTTGGACGCTACAACCACGGGATCACGAATCAGTAGCAGTGTTAATAATTCCGTCATTAGCTCGGGTCTTTGTGTGTGCGTGTGTGGATTCATAAAGATGCAACACACAAGCACAGTGAGAAATCACTGGGTTCAAACGCATGTGTTCCATGCAAAAGAGACAGCAGGGTACCTTCGACCAAACTTCATCCACAGCCGCCGAACACTAATCAAAGCTGCCTGTTGAAAGAGACATGAACAGAAGAACTGTACCCCCCAACTATTGAAAACATATTTTCGTGTTTTTTTTTGGAGGGAGAGAGTCTGAGATATTATTTTTAGTGCTGTCAGTTAAATGTGTTATTAACGGCGTTAACGCAAACCCATTTTAATGTCTTTAATTTTTTTATCGCGAGATTAACATGAAGATTATTATTTCATTTTTTTGACCCTTTTATTGATGGACAGTGTTACATTGTCTAAGAGATGATTTGCTCCAAGTGTGAATGACTGCTCCACGTGAGAATGTAAGTGTGAAATTGAACACTACGGTATATGGCAGTGTTGTTTTCAATAAAAAAAACATTTGCACAAAGCAAGCCAATCCGCTTCTCCATGTTGATAAGAGCATTCAAATGAGAAAAAATAATGGGACAAAAATACATCAAGGGACATTTAGAATAGATAAAAATGTGCGATTAATTGCGATTAATCACGAGTTAACTATGACATTAATGCGATTAATCGCGATTAAATATTTTAAACGTTTGACAGCGCCACTTATTTTAACTGCCATCATACACCTGGCGAGGGTTCGTACAGAGCCTGGACGTCAGAGGAACGAACCGGCAGTGATTAGCTAGAACTAGCCAACATAGCCGAGGCACAGACACAGTTACACAGTGTGTCAAAACGCTGATTATATGAATCACCTCACCCTTAAGTACATCCTAGCCACGGCCTTGCCTCGGCCTTCTTTCAGTCTGTCTGTTCAAAGTGGCGTGTAATACGTGAAGTAGGCCACCCTCACTGGTGGGGCCTGATCAGCCTGACACGTGGCCCTTAAGTGTTCAACATGGAGGAGGCTTTTGTCTCTCTCACACACACACACACCCATCCATCACTCCAGCAGGCTGGCTTCTGATCCGTGCACACAGACACACACTTCACTCCCGGTCACCACTGACTCCGCAAATATCCATTCCCAAACAAAGAGATTCACACACACACACACTCCACAAACCAACCACAAACCAGTACCTCTTCAGGTCATGTTCATGTGCATGTGTGCATGTGTGTGCATGTTTACGTGTGTGTGTGTGTGTGTGCGCGTGTGTGTGCATGTGTGTGCATGTGTGTGTGTGTGCGTGTGTGTGTGCGTGTGCGTGTTTGTGCATGTGTGCGTGCGCGCGTGCGTGTGCGTGTTTGTGCATGTGTGCGTGTGCGTGTGTGCGTGTGTGCGTGTGTGCGCGTGCACGTCTGTCCGTCCGTCCCTACCCCTGTCGCTGTAGTCGTCCACCAGGATGACCTCCCGGAGCAGGACGGCGGGGGAGGTCTCCAGCACGCTGTGCACCGTCCTGAGCAGCGTGGACCACGCCTCGTTGTAGAAGGCGATGACCACCGACGTGGTGGGCAGCGAGCGGTAGTCGTACTTCTTGGCACGGCAACTGCGTGGGCGAGAGAGAGATAGAGGGGGGGGGGGGGGGGGCCGAGAGAGAGACACAGTTAGGAGGAGAGGGGGGGGGGGGGGGGGGTATTACTAGTGTCCGTGGCAACCCGGACAACAGGGGTGCACCCGGTGGGACCCGGCGGGGGTGAGGGGGTCTCATCGGCTGACGGCTCGGGGAGCAATGAGAGGAAGCGCTTGAGACCCGACGCGACGAATCACGTTGGAGCTGACAGCCGTAGCGGAGATCTCTTTCAATTGTTCCGGAACGAAAGTAAGCGACAAATAAACGTCTTGGGAGCTTGCATGTGAAAAGGTTGTGGACGGTGGGTTTGGTTTGGTTACAGTCGGGGAGAAGCAGGGACATTGAGGACAGAGGAATATGGCGCTCAGGGAGGATGGAGGGTGGGGGGGGGGGTGGGTGATGCAGTGCTCTTGGAGAGGGGAGAGAGAGCGCAGGAACGCCGGGAAATGCAAATAGAGAGTCTGAGCCAAGGGACAAACAGGGAGGGGGGATAAATGAGCAAAAAGCGAAAGCTACTCTTTCCTTGACAAGGCAAATGGCGGATGTGTCAAAGAGAAGCCCGGACCAGACCAGACATAACATTGTGTCTGCAGAATTCACAGGACCTGAACCGCGTCTGTCGCTGACAAAACAGACGCAGGCGTGACGCTCTAGTGCAGAGCCACCGATCCTTCGCTTTGAACGATTCAAATCACAGCTTGTTGCAACTGTTGGAAAGTAAGCAGCAGCAGCAGCAGCAGCAACAACAACAACAACAACGTTTGAACAGGGAAGGTAATGGTTTCTCTGGCCTGAGAGTGGGCAGGCCGGCTCTTGTCAGAAAATGCGTCTTGGATGGTCCGATTTTTTTTATTTTTTTCAGACCCACCAACAGCTGTGCAACATTCCAGGTAGTTTTCCAAGGCCAGTAGTAGAGAAGAAAGAAAGAAAGAAAGAAAGAAATAAAGAAAGAAAGAAAAAGAGGAGAAAATGAAAGCATTGTATCAGTCAGATTAAATACAACTGGGTGTCTGGATACACTAGTTGCATTGCATTTCTACGTGTGCTGTTTACACAGGTGGTCTAGATTTCAGCACGAAGTACAAGTACAGTCACCTTAAAAACACGTTAGGCGTAAACATAAGATGAGCACGACTTCCGAAATCTAAATCTCCACCCGCTACTTTGCCAAGTAGAGGATTGGCCGGCGTTCTCACGACTCTGCTATAAGAGTTTAATTATACCACAGTGCAAGTTTTAAAGTTTTAAAACTGCAAAAAAATATATATATAAATGAAAAGAAAAAGGTTGGGTCATCCCTTGCTTTCTCTTTTGCAACAAATCCAACTTGGCGCGGCGGCGTGGCACAGACAGGAGGCTGTTGTTGGTGCATCAGGCCACGGCCGTGACAGTTAGTGTGCTGTAGCTCTAGACCGCACTAGGCCACGCTCTGGGTAAACACTAGGAGCAGCTCGCCTTGGCCCGCCTCCACAGAGGCTCTCCATGGCAAAGGAAAAAACAACAACAAAAAAAAAACTGCATCCTCTTCATTCTAGAAGACGGTTCTCACGACGGTGACAAACGGCAGCGGGTCTGGCTTTCATCACGCCGGGCTCAGAGGGGGGCGGGGGGGGGGGGTGGGGGGGTCTGTTTGTTTGCTGCTGGTGGAAGGGGTAAGTGGTGATAAAAGACATTATCATACTGGGCGTCGGGACGGCAAACATCACAGAGCAGGGCTGACAAGCCGCCAACAGGCTCAGATCTCAAAGAAACCTCGTCGGAGCGGGGGAAGAAGAGCCCGCTCACGCCCCGCGGCCCAGATAACCAGCCCTCTGATGCCACCGTCACTCCAGGTCCAAGCCCACCGAATAATTCGAGAGCGGACTTTTTTGCGAACGCTTGACTTCACCTGAGGAGAAAGTGTGTTTTTTGACACATCACTTAGAAAGACCGAAGGCAGAGTGTGTTTTGGTTCTTATCTGTGTGTTTTTGAAGCCTATCATTTCAAATGAAGAGGCGGCAGACAGGCGGCGAACGGTGTTTACGCTTCAGTCTTACTTTGTATTCTGACCCGTTTCACACCCAGACCGTTTAGCCTCCAGGAGGATGAAGGCACACATGAGGAGGCCCTACCCTCAGCCAGGCTTCAGGACCGCTGTCCAGCAAGTAGGTTAGAAACCAATGTGGTCAAAACTAAACAACTTGGGGACAGCAACACCCTCCCTGTCATCCTTAACAACGTGCCAGGTGAACAGGTAAAACAATTTAAATATTTAGGCACAGTTATTGACCATAACCTGAATGTTAATGAGAACACAAGCAGCATTTTTAGAAGAGCCAAACCAAAGACGTTTGGGTTGGGCTCTTTTTTCAGGAAGTTGTTTTCAGGAAGTTGAGGAGTTTTGATTGTCAGCCAGTACAGACTCAAGATGACCGACAGAAGCCTGGTCGAAAGCATCCATCGTTCTGTTAATAGAACTGCCGGGTACGGGAACCTCAGTGCTTTAAATATAAACAAACTAAAAAAAGAACCCAAAATAACCCAACAAAAACGCCAAAATAACAATGAAAATGGCAGGGAAGGTGATCGGCAAGTCACAAAATCCACTCCCAACAATATTTGATATCTGAGGAGGACTCAGGAAGGCTAATGCAATAACCACAGAGCCCTCACGCCCACTGCATTCAGCCTACAGCCTCCCCCGTCCAGACGGAGACTCACGGTCCCTAGAGCAAAGCCGCAACCTTTTTAAGAAATCTTTCATTCCCTCTTGCCATTCAGCGATTGGACACAGTCTGATTTTACCACTTGTTACAGCTTTTACACTATTTTATTTAACTTATTTGCTGCTAATTGTCATTTGCACTATTCTATCTTGTTGTGGTATGTGGTTTGTATGTTCCATTGTCAACATGTTATGTGTGTAACGTGTGTTCAATCGGAAGCCGAAGACAAATTTCCAACCAAGGTGGACAATAAAGTAATTCTTATCTTATCTTATTTAGCAGTAGCCTTCATCCCAAGTGACCAATAAAGAGCAGTTATGTGGTTAGGCATCTTGCTCATCGCTGCTCATGGTAAATGGACTGCATTTCAATTGAGACTTGTAAAGCGCTTTTACCCAAAGCGCTTTACAATATTGCCCAAGATTCACCCATTCATGCACACATTCACACGGCGGTGTCGACCACGCAAGGCTGCAATCAGCGGGTCAGGAGCAGTCGTCTCGCTCAGGGACACCTCCACACTCCGCTAGGAGGAGGAGCCGGGGATCGAACCAGCGACCTTCCGGTTACCAGCCAACCCGCTCCACCTCCTTATGCCGCATGCCGCCGCCCCCCCCCCCCCCCCTCCCCACCCTACAGGGGACTGCCATCATTGGCGGTTCACACACCCAGAACCTCTCTTCTCTCTGGGAGGAGTCCGCCCCGCCCCAGCCACTGGAGAACGCCCTGCCCCGCCCCCACCTCCGCCCCGCCCCACCCCCCGCCCCTGCCCCGCCCCACCCCCACCCCACCCCGGCCCCACCGCGCCGCCGCGCCACGTGTGCGGGCTCTGAACTCACTCGGCCATGCGGCTGTCCCGGATGTGGCGGTGGAGGGAGATCTTGTCGCTGGTGTAGATGTTGATGGCGTAGCGCTCCACGCTGTCCTGCTCCAGCTTCTTCTCCTCGGCGCTGAGGGTGAGGCGCGTGGCCACGCCCCACTCCCCCGGCGCGCCGGCGTCCGCCTGCAGCTTGCCGTACACCGGCCGGGCCAGCTCGCGCTCGGCCGCCGCCGGGTCCTCCAGCTGCCGCGCCGCCCGCCTGTTGTGGTCCGCGCCGCCGCCGCCGCCGTCGCGGGGCAGCAACAGGGAGTCGGAGTCGGAGTCGGAGTCGGAGGAGGAGGAGGAGGTGGAGGAGGAGGAGGAACGCGCCATGATGAGGTAGGCCAGCCACAGGAGCCAGACTAGGAAGAAGGCCTTGGGCAGCAGGCCCAGTTTCCGCGAGCAGCGGCCCCTCATGGCAACCCGGGGTCGGCGGCGGCGGCGGTCAGGGCACCATGCCGGTCACTCGAGCAGACTCTGCGGGGGGTAAGGGGAGACACAGAGGGCGACACCGACGCGGAGATCCTCGTTACATTCATGCCGCGGTTACATCAGATTAGGGCAACGCTCCGGAGAGCATTTAGTTCAATATTAATATTTAAACCACGCCAGGCAAGTAACATAAAGACACTTAACCAAAGTGAATCCTGATACATTTCATTAATGCTCAGGCATGCCTACAGGTAGGCTTCTGTCACAGGGGGTTCAAACCAAGAGTCCTTCACCTGGGAGTCAGACACCCTCCCCACCCTAGACCACCCTTTTTTTTTTTATTACACACTCATGTGGTCGCTCATGACGTCGTAGGGCATTTCTACGTACGGTGGTTTGAGACCATGCTTATGGTGACACTGCACTTTAAATATCAATAAACTTAAACTTAAACTTAAACCCTGCTACTACAGCCCCCATAGTGTGGGCACAGCAAAAGAACTTAAACTTAAACCCTGCTACTACAGCCCCCATAGTGTGGGCACAGCAAAAGACGGCTCAATCAACTTTATAGCTCAATAATATTAGAAAAAGAATTGTTATTATCAATACTGTGATTTAACGCTTATACACATATATATATATATATATATATATATATATATATATATAAAGTCACATTTTATGGACAATAATGTTTGGCATGGAAACAGTGTGTCGGAATATAAATGAGGCTCATTACAGCCATCACACACCGGACGGCTGGTGATCAACGTCGACATCATAAACAGCTCTGCATGCAGGGCTCACAGCCACATTAAGACGCTCATTATATAGACAGAGCCAGAGTGCCAGATGAGGCTCGATTATAGCTGGCGGTACAGTAATGCGCTGATGAAATTACAAGCGAGCGTGTGGCTGTGACGGGGGACGGGCTAATGTGATCTGATGCATTGCAACACCTACTGTCCGTCGAGGTTTGAGTTTTTAATTATTTCATTCATTAGGCACAGTTCGGTCCACCCCTGCTGGAGAGAACTTGTCTCCACTGCGCAGCGAAACTATTTAGGATGGGCGACACTTTGAGTGTTGTGTTGCAGCCTCTTCCAGACGCGATCCCCTCGAGGATTCACATTGCAGCTCGGTTTTCCAACAATCAGAAGAGGTGCACTCGCAGGTCGGATGGTATGATGAAGCTAATTTCAGCATTAGTGCTGAAATAATTCACAAGACACAAGCTCTGCTGTGCCTTCTCGTACACAATCCTGGAACAACGTGTCAAGACAAGACAGGACAAACAACATTGCCTCTTGTTAATAAGAAGTTTTAAGTTCTCCATTTCACTCATCAATTTGTATTTTAGTTCTTCAAAGCCTAAGTATTTGTATCATTTGGGAACTTGTTTCCAAAGCTTATTTCAAATGGTTGTGTTTTTTCCCTTAAGACGTGAGTCGCGGTGTGATCAAATTGGATTAGGGTCCATGAGGGTCCATTAGAAAAGTTAATGTATTGTTAATGTAAATCAATAACCCTGTGTTGAGTTTGGCCGTTGGCTCATCATATAATTGTGTTTTATTGACCAAGTAAAGATACCAACTCGCATTTTGCAGTACCGGATCAGTACCGGAGAGTAATTACAAATACATACAAACGCTGTTGCATACAAAGAGTCACACATCAGAGAGCGTGGACAGTAGAGGGAAGAGACACTGATTGATTTAGGGGGAAAGAAATGATGTTCCCCAAACTTAATGTTCCACCTCATGTTCCCCTTCCACCTCGTCTGTGATGGAGGTGGAAGGATTTGATTACACTATGAATATTACGATGATGAAGTTAAAGTACTCTGGTATTTTGTATAGCCAATGACAATATTGGTGTGTGTGTGTGTGTGTGTGTGTGTGTGCGCATGTGCGCGTGTGTGTGTGTGTGTGTGTGTGTGTGTGTGTGTGTGCATGTGTGCGCATATGTGCGTGTGTGTGTGTGTGTGTGTGTGTGTGTGTGTGTGTGTGTACGGTGTAAAAGGTAGGCCTACATTTCCATTGAGAGAGCTTAGATCTGACAGACTACATGCATTCAGAGCACACACACACACACACACACACACACATTTAATTAACTGTTGAAAGGGAACCCTTCCATAAAACAAGCCTACAATAACATACAGCATACAATTAAAAAAAAGGGTCACAAAGTGCCTTTCTATACGTGCGCATGCGTTGGCCCTACACACAGTATACGCATGTGTAGGCTCAGTGCCAGCAGTGTGCTGCCCGGCGTGGCCGTGGCTGAAGCAGGCAACAGAGCCTTCCACTCCATTAGAGGTCTCTCACTCCACTCCCCCCCCCCCCCCATCAGCCATCAGCACAGCCCTTTGATTGGGGTGCTGGTCCGTGGCCAGCGAAGGACCAGGCAGAGTCCTGAGGTTACAAAATGGAGACAGTCTCTCCCTGGGCCACAGACAAACACAGCCCCCTTTATTGCTGGTGAATCACACCTTCCTCTCTTTTGCCTCTGAATCTGATAGCCCGGAGCAGAGAGCTAGCCGTGGAACGAGCTGGATTTTACCGGGGGAGGGAGGGGGGGGGGGGGGGGGTAGGTAGGTAGGTAGGTAGGGGGGGTGTGTGTGTTTAGAGGAGGTAGGTTAAGTGGCAGACCAGCAAAAGAAAGAAAAGTCCAGGGGGATACGGTTGAGGCAGTCGAGCAGTAATGATGGTAAAGTGGCATCCCGTAGTTACAAAACAAGCTTTGACTAAGAGACAGTGCACAGTGGTCGGATTTGCATCTGTTTTGCAAGAGCAGAACATTTGGGGATTGTCTGCGGAAGACCCTCCCGGGGGCCGTGGTGGATCATGCCAGGGTACAGGTTACTACGCGACGTCTCTGGCGTGGATAGAAAAAAGAAGTGGCTCACTCACAGAACGGGGTCACTGCACTAGCGCTATCAGCAGCACTTAGCTGCGGAGACAAAGGGAAGGTGAAAGGAATTTGTCACAGGTGTGTAGTTTGACTGCTACTGCAGTCAAACAGGTTGATCAAATCAAACCCTTTGGCAAGGGTTGAGACTGGCAAGAGATTGAGACTGGATAGAAACACTCTGTACTGCTGCATGAGAAACTACTTTGGAAGTTGGAAAGTGTGGCTAAGTGTGGGTAGTTGTGTTAGTACAATGTCATTACACAACAAAACGCGGACATGCCCGGCAGATCTAGGCCAGGGTGTTACACTAGATGATGCAGTTATTTGATAAGTGCTCTTTCTTAAACGCATGCACATGGCTCCTGATCACTGCTGTCAAACTGCTCGGCATATACGATTACTATGCACGGCCAGATGAGTTGATTACGCCGAATCTCTAACTAGGAATTCGAAACGATTGACACTCTACTCTCACTCAGTAGTAACCTGGCCCTACTACTTTAAAAAAAAAAAAAAAAAAAGCGACACAATAGCATAACTTTAAAGAAGCCTGACATCAGGAAGTCGGCGAGAGATCACACGGCCGTATACTCTGACAGATTGTGTTGCGATGTGGCTTTAAAAACAGAAAAGGGGTTGCCAAGACTGGATATCGACCCCCTACCGTCACGCTAAGATCAAAACCCCCCAGGCATCTATCTCTGGGGGTCAATAAATCAGCTGGGATCATTTCTTAGCACCAACAAAAAGTAAAGTTTTATGAAACAGAAAATCAACAGCACAGCAGTGACCCGTTTGACAGGTAACCACATCGCAATGGAATGAATGGCATCCACAGTCATTTCACAACATTTCAAAAACTTTCACCCCCGGAAAATGGATCTAGCGTGGCTATAAGATATTCACCGCGTCTTACCTCTAGCTACATTCCTCGCAGGGTTGTCGGTACGACTGCGGGGCTCAGCTGGCGGCTGCCTGGCCCGTCTGCAGCAGCGTCTGTAATCTGCGGCGGTTTGCAGATGTCAGCATACCCACATCCTCTCGCTGCTCCACGTTTACGTCCTCGCGCCGGGGCTCGGGCTTCTTGCGCGAGTGCGTGCGTGTGTGTGTGCGTGTGTGTGTGTGCGTGTGTGTGCGTGTGTGTGTGTGTGTGTGTGTGTGTGTGCGCGTGCGCGTGTCAGGCTATTGTGGCTAGCGCCCGGAGCTAACGCTGTGCTGTCACTTTAGTTTTTCACTTCACTTTCCTCGCGTCGGGTTTGAAGTTTATCTCCATTTACCCTCGCAGCCAATCAATGAATTATTGAACCGGCGAGTTCACGGTTAACGGGAGAAGAAGGCGGGACGAGCGGCTTGAAGGTTGGCCGTGGTGGTGATGATGATGATGATGATGATGATGATGATGATATAAAACCTCTGTTTTATTTCACTTATCAGCCTAATGAGGCTCTGTCAGCCTGCGCGTGGAGCGGATCGTCGGCGACGTGTTAATTAATGAGAACCGCGTTATTCACTCGTATTCACTTATTCACTTGTAAAATATATTAAAATGACGTGTTGGAATAGCAAATAGGAGCTGAGTGTCTCCCTCCATGGCCCATGTAAACACACCCGACCCTTTCTGTAGTTTGAGTCTATATACAGGATATATAGATCCTGTAGCGACTGGAAACGTCTTCCCGATAGTTGGTATATAGCCTTTGGACAAGGCATATTTAGTATTCAGGTGATGACGACGGCCGGCACGGTCGTAGCCTACACACTGAAAACGAGCCCCTTTTTTCTGTGTGGACAGTGTACTTAGAAACTAATTGACATTTATTTCGCTGTGAGGTCTATCGGAACTGAAAGGGGGTCCCGTTTCGGCGATACGGATCTGGGGCTTGCAGAGTTACAAAGGCGGCCGCTTGTCAGGGTCTAGTCTCCATTCAGACCGCTTGTAAAGCCAACAGGAGCGGTCCCCAGGGTGCACTGCAGGGGGCGGTTCACTGGACGTCTGACAGCCCCGTTTATTCATCTCATCGTACAGTTAATTTTAATATTATCAGTGGAAAAGTATCATTTATGTGTAGGCTATTGTATTTATCAAAGGGTCTCTATCTCTATCTATATATCAATCTATCTATCTATCCAGAGGTTTGATTTCTTTGGGTGGGTTTATTCGTGTCTTTCCTTCTTAACAATTTAGTTGACTCTAGCGATTAGCGTGGAAATTAAATGTCACTCAAAGTAACCAGCGCCATCTAGTGACTGTAGGGCACACGCAATTACAATGAGAGAGAGAGAGAGAGAGAGAGAGAGAGAGATAGAGAGAGCAATGGCCTTTCTCTCGACTACGAAGACAAATGCAATCTTAATAATAATAATACATTTTATTTAGAAGGCGCCTTTCTTGGCACTCAAGGACACCGTACAAGAGTACACAAAAGCAATAAAATATACAATAAAAAAGGAACACTTAAAATTGGTTGGACAGAGCAGTTGGCGTCAGGTGGAATAAGCAGTTTGAAACAGATGTGTTTTGAGTTGTGACTTGAACTTGGGGAATGAATCAATGTTCCTGAGTTGGGGTGGTAGTGAATTCCACAGACGAGGAGCAGAGCGGCTGAATGCTCTGCTCCCCATGGTAGTGAGACGGGCGGAGGGGACAGACAGGTGTATGGAGGAAGAGGATCTGAGGGAGCGGGAGGGAGTGGGGACATGGAGGAGATCAGACAGATAAGGGGGGGCGAGGTTGTGGATGGCCTTGAATGCTACCAGGAGGACTTTGAACTGAATACGGAACTGAACCGGGAGCCAGTGGAGTTGTTGGAGGACAGGAGTGATGTGGTGGATGGAGGGGGATCGTGTAATGATGCGGGCAGCTGAGTTCTGTACCAGTTGAAGTTTATGGAGCGATTTGAGGGGGAGGCCGAAGAGGAGAGAGTTACAGTAGTCCAGACGGGAAGTGACAAGACTGTGGACTAGGATGGCGGCAGTGTGGGGGGTAAGGGAGGGGCGGAGGCGGTTGATGGTTCGTAGGTGGAAGTAGGCAGACCGGGTGATGTTATTGATGTGGGATTGAAAGGATAGTGTGCTGTCAAGGATGACACCCAGACTCTTAACCTGGGGGGAGGGTGAAACGGAGGAGTTGTCAATGGTGAGGGAAAAGCTGCCGGTTTTGGATAGGGTGGATTTTGTGCCAATGAGGAGAACCTCTGTTTTGTTGCTGTTTCATTTTAGGAAGTTTAGTGTGAACCAGGTTTTTATTTCAGAGATGCAATCAGTGAGGGAGGTGGGTGGAAGAGAGGACGAAGGTTTAGTGGTGAGGTAGAGCTGGGTGTCGTCAGCATAGCAGTGGAATTGAATGTTGAATTTGCGGAAGATATTGCCGAGCGGGAGAAGGTAGATGATGAAGAGGAGGGGCCCCAGGACAGAACCCTGGGGCACGCCTGAGGTGACAGAGGAGGGGATGGATCGAAGGGACTTAAGTTGAATGAACTGAGTGCGGCCAGAGAAGTAGGAAGTGAACCAGTCTAGGGGAGTGTGGGTGATGCCGATGGAAGGTAGCCTATTGAGGAGGGTGGTGTGACAGATGGTATCGAAGGCTGCACTCAGGTCAAGGAGGATGAGGATGGTGAGGAGTCCAGAATCAGATGCCATAAGAAGGTCATTGGTGATTTTGGTGAGTGCTGTTTCGGTGCTATGGAGTGGGCGGAAACCGGACTGTTCATACAGGTTATTGTGGGATAGGTGGGAATGGAGTTGAGCGGCGACTGTTTTTTCTAGGATTTTGGAGATGAAGGGTAAGTTGGAGATGGGACGGAGGTTGTTGAAGTCGGAGGGATCAGCACCAGTTTTTTTCAGGATTGGGGTAATGGCAGCAGTTTTGAGGGATGTAGGGACAGTTCCAGTGGTGAGAGAGGAGTGGATGATGGCAGTAATAAGGGGGACCTTATTGATTATCTTCATAATGACATTCATTTTTGCCTTAATTGAAAGCATCCCAACCTTTTTAGTCTCTCAATCTCAAAACTGCGGGATATGAGGGCGAATGAACCAATATATCATGCAGGCTACTGGCTCTGGATCTTCAGCCCATTTGGTAATTGTACGTCATTTGAAACTATATATATATACCTTTGGAATGAAGATCCCAAAGGTATTGTTACTGAGATGTCGCGTGTTCATCGACTGCTTCGCCACTCTCTGCGGTAACAACAAGTGACACGTTTACCCAGACTCCGCCACTTGCGGAGACACTACGCACTTTGGACCAATGACTTCATTAGCATGATATACCCCAGTGTAACCTTCCGCTATTTAAACATTCTCAATGACGTGGATGCTGGTGGTCAGAGCAGAGGTCGATCCGAGGGTCTGGGCTGCTTTAATGGAATGGAGATGGATTCTAGGCTGGCTCTCCCACTCTCCCTCTCGCCCTCTCTCCCTCCCTCTCTCCCTCTCTCCCTCCCTCTCTCTCTCTCCCTTAGCTTATTAGCTTTCCATGGCACTCCGGCGACTGGGAGTACCATGCTGTCCGTTAGTAGGGCACCTGCTAATGAAGCTAAAAGGCATCTTCTTTTCTCCTTGGGCACGTTCTGATTCACTGGCGTTCCTGTTTTGGTTGTAACGACTACGTAAGTTGAAATGTACTTTTCATTTCAATGTTGTTGTTTTTACAACAACATGTTTTAGTTCACTGGATTAGTATTTCATGTCATTTTAAGTTGAATTCCCTTTTTTATTTGCAAGAGTTTTGTTAGTCTCGCCTTTCATTTTTTAAATTAGTTTTGACCTATTGGATCGTACCACCACCACCACCTTTTCCATGGATTTTCCAAAATGAGGCTTGCATGAGAAGAGATACGTGTTCGTACAGATGGATGGACATCCTGTCTGAATGAACGAACCATCCAAGAACAGACAGAGAGAGCCTTTTTCAATTCGTTTTTTGTGGTATCCATGCTGTTCTAAACACACGACGGACACAATCGTTGTGTGTGCGAAAAGTAATGTATGCATGATGGAGCTGCGTAGCCTTTACCCACATCCCCGCGTAGCCATACAGCCCTGGTCACCCCCTCGGCAGAGCTTAGGGCGGCCTCTGAAACCTGCACTCCCATTCTGGTTCTCTGCCAAAATGAGCCTCACTGCTCCCACCCGCTTTCTCTGTCTGTCTGTCTGTCTGTCTGTCTGTCTGTCTGTCTGTCTGTGTCTCTCTCTCTGTCTGTCTGTCTGTCTGTCTGTGTCTCTCTCTCTATCTTGCTTTCCTCTCACTTTCCCTCTCCCTCTATTATGTTACTATACCGCTGAGCTGATATATTCAATGATGTAAGAAACTGTATCACCATTGATTGACCGCCAACCAGGCTTTCTCTGTCTGTCTGTCTGTCTGTCTGTCTGTCTGTGTCTCTCTCTCTGTCTTGCTTTCCTCTCACTTTCCCTCTCCCTCTATTATGTTACTATACCGCTGAGCTGATATATTCAATGATGTAAGAAACTGTATCACCATTGATTGACCGCCAACCAGTCATTCTATAACTGCACATGCTACTTACTTAGAAGGTACTTGATTAGTATGTGCACATACTACTTACTTTTAGTAGGTAGTACTAGGTACTTGCTTACTAAGTTCTTCAATGTGTTTAGATGCTGTGTTGAACGAAACGTACAGAGGGTACGTAAGTGATGTTTGAGTGCGGAACTGACCCTCGTAGCAGAAGACCTGTTCCTGTTCCCGTCTGACCACATTTCTCCGTAGCACGCGGCTGTACACACATACCTTGTGTGTTCTCTGCGGGCTTCGCAGCAGACAGACAGGTATGTCTTGAGGACACAGGATGTCCGCTGCCATCGGGCCTTTTGACGCTGAGCTGCGGGTTGGGAGCTCACACCAGTCTGCCTCCCCCATGACGGGTGTGGAGGAGAGGGGAGCGGAGGAGAGAGAGAGCAGGCGAGGGGTGGAGGCGGGGGGGGAGTGTGCGTGCGGGTCTGCTGGAGGTGGTCCATGGGCCATGCTCGGTGCGCCAGCTGGACGAATGAGGGAGCAAAGGGTCCATTGGGAGTCACTATGGCAACAAACTGTTAACACACATATACACACACACACACACACCCATACACATCTCTCCTTATCCAGAACACCGAAGGTCTGTGCTCTTGTTGTCTCGGCAACACATCCAGTTTGGTCGGGTTTCTTGACTTGCACTTCACAAAAAACAGGGAAGAGTGACTGATGGACACACACACACACACACACACACACACTGACATTCACACACACACACACACACACACACACACACACAGATATCAACCAACAAACAAATAAAAATATTTAAAACAAATAACCCAAAAAAGGAAATAAACAAGAGAGAGCGAGAGAAAGAAAGAGAGAAAGCGAGAGAAAGAGAAAGAGAGAGAGAGAGAGAGAGAGAGAGAGAGAGAGCACAGGGAAGGAGGGAATGCTGCATCTCGCAGCTCGACCGGCTTGACGCCAGCTTCTGCGTGGCTGGCCGAGGGCCAGGCCAGCCTCTTCCAATAGGAGCTGCCCAAAAATTGGTAGAATTGCCAATGGATATAATCGGTTGATTAAAATAAATGTCTGAAAGTATTTCACACTAGATTTAGCGCTTGTGCGTGCGTAATGTGTGTGTGTGTGTGTGTGTGTGTGTGTGTGTGTGTGTGTGTGTGTGTGTGTGTGTGTGTGTGTGTGTGTGTGTGTGTGTGTGTGTGTGCGAGTGGCAGATGCCACACTTGCAGGCGTCTGTCATTAGGAGCATTCTGTAGAAGATTGCAGAGAACAGTAATTAGTTTGTTCATAACTCTGATTGGAAGTACAAAGAGCGTGATATCGCTAATTGAAGTCTGAGAGCTGTCATCATGGAACGGTACCACGTGAATGCCATGGGTTCACTAAATGCGCGTCCCCAGAATACAAACAACAGTATTTGCACTTCAGAATGGAACTGAACAGTAACATTTACACAGGCAAATGAATGCTAGCCCCTGCCTTTAACAGTTCCTTTTGAATTTGGTTATTTGACTCTGTCCAACTGAGATATATTTACACCAGCGCTATGGCAACGGCTGACTTTTATTTATCCCAGGTGCTTTTTTCGGGGGGGGGGAAGCAAGCGAGGTCAAAACAATCTGCGGTGCAGTCAGTGCAATGAAACGATAGTGAACTAAATTGCTGCGTTTGGTGGAAAATGTTTCGACGCAGGGCGGTGCCGTACTGTGAGTCTGCAAGGAACACAGGAACAAACATACACACACACACACACACACAAATACATACACATAACCACACACACACACACACACACACACAATGACACATACCGACATGCACACAAACAAGCCCACACGCACACGTGCATTGGCAGGCGAACACACAGCATTATCCAACCCACCCGTGAGTCAGCCAAGCGGAGCGGAGCCCCTCTCGCTGGGAGGCTCTCAGGCGGGGGGGGGGGGGCCTCCACGCATGCTGCTTGCTGCTGATAACGCCTCTGGAAAACGGCTCCCGGGGCCCCGCGTTTTATTACATCCATCACATGTTGTGGGAGAGCGCCTCACTTTGAAAGGCAATTTCAACATTTGCCACCGAGCCGCATGAAAACGAAAATACAAAAAAAAAAAAAAAAAAAAAAGTCAACCTACTTGAAAATATAACAGGGCGGGACGGTGTATACGATTCCCATCCGAAAGCCTCCGGGTTTGATCCCCATAGCGGACGCAGCCGGTCGGTAGACGTCCTTCAGCCAAACGACCCCCCACCCCCCCAACCAGTTCCGTGAGGTCATGCATCTGAATCCCCTGCGCAGCACTTTGCATGTGGATTGTCAGTAGAAAGACAGACATGGCATGGACATGCTGGTGATGAATGATTTTTGTATTTCTTCAGTCATAAGGGACACAGCAGCTGCCCGGGGTTCTTGCATTTGATTCCTTTTTCTTGTGATCCTTAAAATATCTGCTGGGGTCGCTTCCTTTTTTTTTTTTTCCTATTCTCAACGGCAAAGACATGTTCTCTGAGAAAGTACCATTTTAATTTGACTTCTTTTGTATTCAGGCAAATGTGATAATTCCTCTTAATTCCATTGTAGCAGATGAGACACACACACACACACACACACACACGCACGCTGATAAAAGAGCAGACCAGGCCGGCCTTATTAAATCAGAATTAATAACTTGTTTTGTCCCCTTGCACATCTCCCTGTCTCCATCCAGAGCCAATTAATTCAACATTCATGTTACAATAGGTTGTTTGGCCAAGCAAGGCTGTCATGTTGCAAAAAACATAATTATTATTCTTTCAGGCTCTGTGGAGTAGTTTAGTATATGTTTATGATGGTTTGTAGTCATACTATTATCGTTCATATGAACATTTGAACCTTACCTGCAACAAGTCTAATCTCACATAGGAGCCCGCACACTGCTCTAGAGCATATGGTCCCACACGCACACACGCACACACGCACACGCTCAGCACGCACACATTTGTGTGACGGCGGAGAGGCCTGGCGGTGCGGCGGGAGGCGTAGTGAGAGAGATAACCCTTCATCTGGGCACACCGGTCACCAGCCGTCAGCCACATGTCAGGAGAGTGGCGGAGACAACGGGGAGGGGGTGATAGGGTTGCCAACTTTGTTTTTTTGGCTGGCGTGAGGGGGGGGGACGTCGTAGGGAGATGTCTTAAACTCCTCCCCTTTCGTTAAAAACAATACGATGTGGTCTGGTCCAGTCTAGTCAAGTCATCAACAGAAATTTAACGGGAGTTTTTTTGTTTTTTTGGGGGGCGTGACATTTGTTGCGTGTGCATGAGAGCGTGAGATCGATGCTGAAAGCGTGAGTGTCACCCGCCAGATGCGGTGAGAGTTGGCAACCCCTGCGGATGATACACCTGGCTGTCACCCGTGTGCAGTGAGTGAGCCGTGGGGCCGCCCGCCTGTTGCGGACGACATCCGATGCTGTCCGTGCTGCCGCTAAACGGGACACTCCCCCCCCCCCCCTCAGCAGAATGCCGACCTTGTCGCCGGAGGAGGTGCAGGGCGGCCGCCGGGTGTGGGCGATAACTCAGCGTCCGGTGAGACTCCGCCCTGCGGAGGGGAAGGTGACGGTGAAGACGGTGCGCATGGCAGGTGGTGGTGGGGATGGGGGCGGACATCCTACACTCTATCTGCGCCCTGTATCTAACAGCAGGGCCGACGGACTGCGGCGGGTGTAAGTGGGACAGAGGGGGGCCCATGGGAAATTTGAAATATATATATATATTTAAGCAATAGATCACGACAGGCTGTGGTATGTGCTCATTATATCACAGTTAAGGGGCGTTGTTCGACCCCCTTAACTGTGGTATAATGAGGACATTTCACTGACTGAAGTGATCTATTGCTTTTATAAAACGGTGACGTAAGTATGGCCAAATGAAAGTCATAGACACCCTCAATTTTGAAAAAGCGAGAAAGTCGGAAAAGCATTTTTTTTAACGAATACAAAAATGAATTTTTTAACGAATAATACACACTGTAGCGTCCTTCAGAGAGAAGGCTAGAGACGGTAGCTCGGTTCGCCGGCAATTTAGCCTACTATCGAGTTCACTCACCGTGTGCCTATTGCTTTACAACATTTCCACCCTCTCCAGCAATCAACATGTTTTTAGGCTTCGGTGAACTACGCTATTGCTTTTATATATAAATAAACAACAGTTCAAGTTAGGCGCGGAGTGATGCTGAACTGTAAACTGAACGGGCGTCATAGCTGTGTGTACGCTCATTATACAACAGTTGGGAACCAATCGGATCGCTTGATTTAAGCCACCCGTTTTAGAAATATATATATAGGCCTATTATTATTTTATTTTTTAGTTTTTTTTGATTGTTGCTCAAATAGTTACATAACTAAATGTCATGCTGCAATATGTCACAGCCACAGTAAATTGAAGTCTGGCTCTCAGAAGAGAAAGGTGAAGAAAGACAAAATTGAGGAAGTCAGGTTCTGAAGTCTGGTTCTTCTTTATTAAGAAAGGTGACCACAAACGTTTAAACACACAAGGTGAAACCCCACTCTTAACTCTGTTATCGCTGCTAAAACGAACAGAGACAACCCAAAACAAGAGCAGACAATCTGCCACACTTTCAGGCCTTGGTTATTAAGGTAAAGCATAAATAAAGTGGACGGTAGGCTAATATTGCAACAGCAGGCTACTGATTTAAAGCAACCTAATATAAAATGAATACTAAGCCGTTATTAGGCTACATGATAAATAATAACCTATGGCATATAGGCTAGTTAGCCACAGATGTCATTGGCGATGTAAATGGCTATATCATCCTAGCTGCCTGCTAGTAAAACTTTATTTTGTTCTGCCAGCCATTTGAGTCGGCCCTGCAGCCGGGTCTGGAGAGGGGCAATACATTTCTTTCTGCTTCCGATACGCTTTTGCGGGAGCCAATCACCAAGCTGGCTTTTCCCCCCCTGGCGCGCTATTGGCTGGTTTAACACAATGACGAGAGGGAAGCGACGGCAAGCAGCCAATTGCTTACAGAGTCAGTTGATCACACCTCTCTCTCTCTCTCTCTCTCTCTCTCTCTCTCTCTCTCTCTCTCTCTCTCTCTCTCTCGCTCTCTCTCTCTCTCTCTCTCTCTCTCTCTCTCCCTCCTCACTTTCTTTTATTTAATACTCTTTAATTACCAAGCCCCTCTCTTTCTCTTTCTCTAGCTCTTTTCTCGTCCCAGATGCTCCTTATTTTATTATCCTTCAAGCACCATTTTAAAACGGGCCCATCATTCATCTGTCCCTTCTCCCTGGCCGAGTCGGGCCGTTCTCACTACTCGCTATCAAACCCTACAGCTTTCTAGATCTGCCTCTGGATTTCCAGGCTAAAAGAGCTGTGCTATTTTGGTAGAAACTTCTTTCCTGAACAACTCTCTGTCTCTCTCTCTCTGTTTCTCTCTGTCTCCCTCTCTCTCTCCCTCTCTCTCTGTCTCTCTCTCTGTTTCTCTCTCTGTCTCCCTCTCTCTGTCTCTCTCTCTCTGTCTCTCTCTCTCTCTCCCTCTCTGTCTCTCTCTCTGTCTCCCTCTCTCTCTCTGTCTCTGTTTCTCTCTGTCTCCCTCTCTCTCTCCCTCTCTGTCTCTCTCTCTCTGTTTCTCTCTCTGTCCCTCCCTCTCTGTCCCTCTCTCTCTCTCTCTGTCTCTCTCTCTCTGTCTCCCTCTCTCTCTCTCTCCCTCTCTCTCTGTCTCTCTCTCTCTCTGTTTCTCTCTCTGTCTCTCCCTCTCTGTCCCTCCCTCTCTCTCTCTCTGTCTCTATCTCTGTCTCTCCCTCTCTGTCCCTCCCTCTCTCTCTCTCTGTCTCTCTCTCTCTCTCTCTCTGTCTCTCTCTCTGTCTCTCTCTCTGTTTCTCTCTGTCTCCCTCTCTCTCTCTCTCTCTCTCTCTCTCCCTCTCTCTCTCTCCGTCTCTCTCTCTCTCTCTCCGTCTCTGTCTCTCTCACCACACATCCCCGGGGGGGGGGGGGGGTGTGGTGTGTGTGGTGGGATGTGAGACCCCCAGGGGAGTCGGGGGTCACCTGATCTACTGCAGGGGATGAAAAGTGACGTTTCAATCAGAGTCCAGGAGGACGAGTTAGAGAGGACGACGCCGCCTTGGCCTCCCTCCTCGACGCCCTGCCTCCCTCCCTCGTTCACTTACCTCCACTCCGCCTCCTTTCCTTCGTTCCTTCTGACCCCCCCTCCCTCCCTCTCCTGGGTGCTCTCGTCGTCTCATATTGCAGATATTTAAAAAAAAATAAAAACATCCACGGCATTTTCTTTTCAGAGTGTTTTTTTTTTATTAAAAGCAAAATTCGAGAGCAAAAATATACATCACCGTCAAGTGGGGCCACCTCCAAGTCATTTCCCGTGACTTGCAAGAGCGCAGAATTGATTTTGAGTCAGGTGAAGACGTACCAGCGTTCCATTAACCATCCCTCGCTCGCCCTCGCTCGCTCGCCCTGGCTCGCCCCGGCCATCAGCTCCGTGGAGCGGGGCGGGGTGTGACATTTGTATTATCACCACCGCTCCCACAGCCGCAGCTTCTGGGGGGCTTCCAGGGCAATCACAAACACACACACACACACACATATACACACACACACACACACACACTGTCTGTGTCACCGTCCCCAAACACACAAGTGGAGTCACAGGAAATGTGTAACCATATATCCCGCATCCATTTTCTTCCTCCAGACGTGGTGCAGACACACACACACACACACCGCGCTGACTGCTGACACAAACACACACACACACACACACACGGTAATACATTGGATCAAACCAAAGGGATCTGTAATAGTGCCAATTCATTACCCAGCGCTGCTATCACACAGTCCATCGGAACGCTTCCCTTCCGTTGCCAAACTGGCCGGTTCTGTTGTGGACACTTAAGCCGTTTCTCAATACCAAGTACGCAGACTACGTTCTCGCGGACTTGGAAGTACGTACTTGGCAAGTCCGGACTTTCAAGTACAGACTTCCGAGAACGCGAGTACGCACTCTGCAATCGGAACAGCAGCGGACTCGATGATGCATCCTGGGATATTTAACGGTCCCGAGTCCACACGAGTCACCTCCGATGCGTCCTCGGTGGAACGGCCTCGTCGAGAACGCATCGAGAACACACACGGGTTTTTACGACAGTACTCGCGTACTCGGAATTGGAACAGTGCTTGGGGCTACCACCACTGATGACTTTTACCGAGAACGCAAGTACACACGAGAACGCACGAGAACGCGAATTGAGAAACGGCTTCGCTACCAACCTCGCAGGGAGAACAGCCACAACAGTCGCAGAAACAACATTTGTTACGACAATTCTTTTTTAACCAAAATTGCATCGTGGACAACTTTAGAGTGAAAGGAAGGCTTTTTTTTGGGGGGGGGGCTGGTTCTCCTCCCGTCGTCGTCCGGTGGGCGCGGGATGACGCGGCAGGCGGCGGGCTGTCAGAGACACACGTCCGACTGTCTTGATCCGTCCTGTTCTCCGGGGCGTTGGTGAAGAGGCTCGTTGTCTCCCTTTCCCTT
>NC_140290.1:2360758-2381796 GCF_964030765.1 Micromesistius poutassou | reverse complement strand
TAGATGGAGGTGCCTGACCGTCCGCGCGATGACTTCACTGCGTTTTACTCCTCTGTCCTCGGGATCAGGTCGGGGTTTATTATGTGCAGAGATCAGAGATGTATTAAGTACTAGAGACCCATACACCATACTTAAGTGAAAGTACAAGTACTGTATCAAAAAAGTGACTTGAGTAGAAGTAGAAGTGTTCTTTAAACACCCCACTTAAGTACTAAAGTATTCAAAATGTTTTGTACTTAAGTAGTGCAAGTAGTTTATTTTAAAATGTACTACTCAAGTACTGAAAGTAAAAGTATTGTGTTATGTTTATATTAAAGAAAGCAGTCAAAAGTTTGAATATCATATTGTTTATATTATCTCAAATATTTAAACTGAAGGACACACAGTTCCTTTGGCTGCAGCAGCAGTACAAGGCCAGGAATACATACAGAGCTGTCTTAAAGCTGTCAAAGGCCACATACAAGTGTTTATGTAAAGACAAACAACTAAAACATCTCAATGGTCAGAGGGGTATTCCAAGAAAACGGCTAAGTGACAAACATGGGTAAGTTAAAGGACAATTCCGGTATTCCGGTATTATATAGAGTGGTTGACACCGACATTTTGACTATTGGTCCTGTCTCGGGTATTTGGCTAATTTAGAATCGCCCCTGCCTGCTTCAGAATGGCTGGCGACGTGTCCTTAAAACAACCCTAAACATTTGTTTTCAGAAATGTGCAAATCACCGAGTGGTTAGTGGTTGATGTTCCAAATCAAGTATCATAGCGAAATACAGTTTCTGTCGTGTTTGATTGCTATTTTATCGCATTTTGTAAATCCCATTGATTTCTGTTGGAAGACTCGTTGCTCGTTGGCCGGAAATGGAAAGGGGGGCTGTTTACGTTTGGTTGTAGTCTTTTCGTTCGGTTCTAGCCCTACTGTTGAGACGGAGAACCGAACGAAAAGACTACAACCAAACGTAAACAGCCCCCCTTTCCATTTCCAGCCAACGAGCAATGAGTCTTCTAACAGAAATCAATGGGATAACATTTTTATAATTGTAACGAGCATTGATTCAGATGAAATTCACATGAAAAATGTATTGGAGTAAAAGTATTAAACTCGTCAAAAATATGTAGTGAAGTAAAAGTGGAAGTAGAAGAAAAAAATTATACTCCAGTAAAGTACAGATACAGCATTTTAGTACTTAAGTACAGTAGTGAAGTAGTTCTACTTTGTTACTATACATCTCTGATTATGTGACATGTTTTTAAATTATTTACAGCATACACATGATCATGATCATACACATCATTCAATCAGCAGATTTAGTAACAATGCAACACAAATACAAACGTTTAAACCTTGTATGGCAGCATTTACGTGATTACGTCCCAATTTCGTGTCTCCACAGCATGGCATGAGGATGTGGTCAATCCAAATGAGGATGGCTATGCTGATATTTAGTTTATTCATAGCTAGAGAAATCTGTTGCTTTTTTGTTATATTTTTCTTTCGACTTTTGTCCTACTTGTCAGACATATCGGACAGACATATCAATCATCCTGCAACTTCCAGCCATTTTTAATTGATACGTGACACTGATTGATCCACTAAATTAATATATTATCTGATCAAATAGATTAGGTTAACGATTGAAACAGTTAGTTGCAGCCCTGGTTGCGTCTAAGTTCAGCAAGGGATGTGTTTGTTTACGTCCTCGTTCTCGGGGGGACATGTGTGAATTTGAGCAGTGTGCGTTTCAAGCCCTGTGTTTGTGTGAGGTATTTTGGCCGTGAGTCACGCGGTACAAACATATTTCCCCGCAAGTCCAATTACCAGAGCTATTTGACCCCTGACAGGCCGTCTTGACCTCTGTGACTGAAAGCGGCGCGCTTCGTCATGAGATACTGTATTATTCAATGAATACATCCATCCGTTCCATTCATTCTTTTCATGCCAACCGCTCCGCCTCATCTCCCTGCACACCTGTCAGGCCATGAGTGCTCTCTTCCGCGACCCTTCCTCTCCTCTTCTCTCCCCTCCTCTCCCCTCCCCTCCTCTCCCCTCCCCTCCAGCTCCCAGAGTGACGCTTCTCCTGTCACATTGACCAGCTGTCTACTACCAGAAACCTTCCACTTTTAGAGACCACAATCTAGTATGTCCTCTCTTTCATCGTAAACATGAACCCCCCCCCCCTACATAAAAGGTTCCACAAGCGGGTGTATATGGGCTGACTAAACCAGAACGTGTTCCAGCAGTATCAAAGGCCTGTGTTTGTCCCTCGTGGTAATTAATCAGATAATTATCAGTTAAATGTGTTTTGAAATGTTGCTAGCCGCTCTGTCTCATCACCGACATGCCTCTCCCGCTCCACCTCCATGGGCCCTGTCGATACCATCTGCTGTCCAGGGCTCCGTGGGCTCACTGTTGCGTATGCACTTGAAAGGAGCGATGCGGCAGGTATTAAAAATCTGATTGGAGGCCTGTGCTGTTCAAACAATATTTTTTTAGTTTCTGGTTGTACGAAGGGGGGGGGGGGGGTGAGGAGGAGGAGCAGCTGGCTGCTGATTGGTTACTGGAGTAATGAAGAGGGGAACTGGATAGATCTGGATAGATCGTAGGCCTGGGCGATATGGCTGAAAGACATATCACGATATAACTCGATCATGTTGATCGATATCGATAACTATTCATAATTTGAATGACCTAAAAAGACTAGGAGTTACCACGCTGGATTTAAACACTTCATATATTTACATATTGAACATGTATACATATTGAACATGTTTTATATTGATACTGATCAAAAGTCTATCACGATACGATCATTTATCGTTTTATTGCCCGGGCCTAATAGATCCTAATTCTAATATATTCTCAAAATCAATTACCAACCGGATCCCATTCAGTCTCTTTGTCCAGGTCTCTTTGTCTCTCTGTATTATTCAACAGACGTGTTTCAGTGTGTGTGTCAGACGTGTGTGTCAGAGGGAGCCGTCGTGCGTCGGGGCTCCGTCTCGTCGCCGGTGTCGGGTGGCGCTGCTCGCTCCGGTCCGCTACTCCGGGCCGGCCGGCTTTCACTAGACCGGGGGCGGCGGGGGGGGGGGGGGGGGCGGAGGAACAGGGCGACTCGCACGCTGTGTGGGTTTCATTCACGGCAGACCAGGAGTTACACATAATCCCCGACGCCGCCATGCGTCCCATGCTAGAGCGCGCAACGGGACACATTTTTTCCAGCCCGAGCCCGACGGAGAAGTAACCGAACCCGACCCGAGCGCGACATCGCATCGAATGTCAACAGACGAGTTGGTTTGTTAACAAGCGCTGCGCGTTAACAAGCGCTGCGCACAAGAGCGCCCGCTGTTAAACGCGCGCGCTTGTTGCGCGGAATCGTGACCAATTTAAATTCAAATTAGGCCCACAGAAAAGGCCACGATGACGAACAATTCCACAAAATTACACCAGAGGTTCTGGGGTTCTGTGGGACAGGTAGTCGCCTGTGACATTGAACTGAACACGAGTGTCCCCACAGCGGAGTAACATTAACACATTAACACAAAAGCAACGCCCACTCCAGCATCATTTCAAAATATTTGTTTCCGAACCCGTCGGGTTTCCATGCTCTAACACACACACACACACACACACACACACACACACACACACACACACACACACACACACACACACACACACACACACACACACACACACACACGCGCACACCCCCATTGGATGAGAGAGGGAGAGGGGGTGTGGCCGCTGTTGTCAGGGCGAGTGGAGGCTATTCGGGCGCTGCTGCTGTTGATCACCTCTCCTAACGAGCATCCGTTCCCACACTGAGCACGTGCAGTCTGATGGCATCATAGCCCCCCAGCCCCCACCACATCACCCCCCCACCCCCCCCACCCACCCACCCACCATGCTATCTTTAGCGGGTATTTAGCATGGGCTCAGTTAAAAATTTGCGCTTCCATCCAATTGCTTAGCATCCGAATTAAAAGGCAGTCTAGCAGACAGAGGCCTGGTGGGGGCCGGCGTGGTGGGGGCCGGCTGGCCGGGGGTGGAGGCTGACAGAAAGGACTGGAAGGTTGCCCCACAGCCTCCAGAGGGATAGAATAGCCGGTCTGCTTTTCCAGGTCGGAAGTTTTCCATCATGCCCGAATCGACGAGGCGCTCGATGACCAAAAGGTTTTCCAGAGAAGTGTTGCTACGCTGTGATCGCCTATTTATAGGCGTGTGTATTCTGTATATATGTTATAGAAAAATGTATCCTTACATTCAGCTCATCCGTGTTTAGAAATTGTTTAAAATACTGAAGTATTTTACTATGAGTATTTTACTGTGTGCTGTGTTTACTGTCCTGTTGTTGTATGTTGTCTGTGGCAAAATAATTTCCCCCTTGGGGATTATTAAAGTCCAATCACTCAATCAATCTATTAGGACAATGCTTCACAGCCTCAATGATTTTGTCATTTTTTCTCATCATGGCATATGCATGGTTCATGATGATTCATATCTCTCCTCATGTTTCTCCTCTTAGACGAGAGGCTATGGCAGTGGAGGAGAACCAGAGTGACGGCGGCGCTGGTGAGTCAACAGATTAGATCAGATCTCTCCCCTTCATTTGCCTCCAGTTTAATTTGAAGTGCGGTTCAAACGGTGATGAACACTCGGAACGCAATGTATTTTGCACAGCTGATCAAAAGCCCTGCTCAACAGTGAGCCAGCTGCCCAGTGTGGACTCCCTGTAGACACACACGCACACACACACACACACACACAGAGCATACGCTGCAAGGCACCACTGGAGTAGACTCAAAGGTGGATGGCAGAGAAGCCCATGGTGACATGTCCTTTACGTTCCCCCTGTAGCGCTTGTAGCGGATGAGCGATAGCACCATGCTATGGAAACTCTCATATTCTTCTAAAACCTTACATGCACATTTGCCGGGCATATGGGGTGTCATCCATTTCCTAGAATTGCTGTCAAACACTTTCCCTACCCTACCCTACTCTTCCGGGGGCGGCATTAGCTCAGGAGGTAGAGCGGGTTGGCTGGTAACTGCAAGGTTGCTCAAGGTTCGATCCCCGGCTCCTCCTCCTCCTAGCTCCTGAGCTGAGTGTCATGGTGTCCCCTGAGCGAGACGCCCTCACCCTGAGCGCTCCTGACCCCGCTGGCTGTCGCCCTGCGCGGTCGACTCCGCCCGTCGGTGTGTGAATGTGTGCATGAACGGGTGAATGTCAGCGCTATATAAATGAGGACCATTTACCATTTTATCAGTAGTAACCCTAAGTGAGGGATGGAACGCCACAGCCTATCACGCGCCCTGATTAACCTCCAGCCCTCTTCTTCTTCTTCTGACCTTGCCTCCTCCCCTCTGGCCTTCTCTCCTCTGGCCTTCTCCCCTCTGGCCTTCTCCCCTCTGGCCTTCTCCCCTCTGGCCTCCTCTCCTCCCTCTCCTCCCCTCTGGCCTCCTCTCCTCCCTCTCCTCCCCTCCTCTCCTCCTCTCCTCCCCTCCTCTCCTCCCTCTCCTCCTCCCTCCCCTCCCAGCCCGGGGGAAGCATGGCGGCGTTGCGGCGGCGTTGTCGTCCCCGGGGCGGTCCGTGTGCCCGTACTGCCGTCAGCTGCTCCTGCCGGGCAACCACCGCGTGCGGCTGCAGGCCAAGCGGCGCGCGGCGGCGCGGGAGCACAGCGTCCTGCGGCGGGAGGCCCGGGGGAAACGCCTCAGCCTGGCCCAGCGCGAGCTGCTGCGCCGCTACCGCGCAGCCTCCTCCGCACTGGTGAGACCGCCGCCGCCGCCGCCGCCGCCGCCGCCGCCGCCGCCGCAGGGCTTTCTTCGTTGGTTCCCTCGTCGGCTCCAGTGTGTTTATTTATCGTTTTTCATTCAGTCTTTCTTCTAGTGCAGGGTTCCCCAATTAGTTTTGCCAGAGGGCAAAATTTGGTCAAGCATGCCACGCCAAGGGCCGAGATATCGTTACATTTTTTTAATTCGCCGTTTTTATGTGCACATTTTGCTTTAATTATCATTACTATAATTATTAGTAGTAGTTGAAAATACCCTGTGTTAGGAGTCACACAATAATGCTCTCTTGAAACAAAATTTGTCCAAAACCTACCATTAATTTATTAAAATTCCGCTGGAACATCAGCAAACAAAAAGTCCAGCAAACAAACACGCACACAGTGCAGCAGCCCCAAACATAAAAACTTAAATAGCATCAGCACAGTGTGTCTTCAACAGGGCATTGGGCCTGGTGCCATCCATCCAGATCAGTGTGTGTTCACATCCACTCTCTTCCCCTCTCTATATTTCTCTCCCTCCCTCTCTAAGAGACACAGGAAGATTTTAGTTAGTTAGCAAACATAACTAACATAACAACATACAAAACATAACATAACATTAGTTAGTAAACATAACATAAGCTGTAACACTTGCGTAAGGGGGCGCGCTTTTAAAGCCACAGAACACGCCCACCTCTACCTGCCTATTTAACTCGGACTCCGCCATTTCAGAATCAGAATCTCTTGGGCGGCGTATCGATTAGATGTAAAGCTTAGAGACGCTCCGCGCGTGTTATATACGATCCCTCTCCTTTTGTTTCATAGACGATAGACAATAGACCAATAACCTTAACCAAATAAAGTGAGTTAAAAGCGATCCTGTCTCGGCGGCTTTTCCTGGACTAAAATATCATAACAGCTCCAGTGTGTTTATTTATCATTTTTCATTCAGTCCTACTTCTAGTTGCAGAAATCGCTGGTGCTGGGCTAAGCGCGAGTCGAGGGGGGGGAACCGCTCGCCTGCCGATAAAAACGGGGGCAAAAACGACGCAGACGACGACGACGACGTTTGTTTTGACATATTTGTAGCCTAAAAGAATCGCTGGGAGTTCCAGCGATTGTAGACGCAGCGTTCGGACGCACACTGCCACCGCCGCCGCCGCCTACACAGCTTTACCCAATCAAAATGAAGCGCAGAATATTGAAAAATGAACAAAAAGAGCGTTTCTGTAAATATTTGGAGCAATGATACTCGATATTGAAACTAAATTGATCTCACACAAAGACATTATAATATGGGGTATTTTTTCGTTCCTTGAATTTCAAGTTAATGCCGGGCACTTGTAGGGGAAGGGGAAGGGGGGGGGGGGCAGCTGTCAATCAAAGTGGCACTCGTTAAGAGCCCTCGTTAAGGGCCCTTATGTGGCTACGCGCCTGCTGTGTTGTATGAAGTGGTCCAATGTTTGGATCGGGGGGGGGCAGCGAGGTCTTAAGCGTTAGGTCCCGTTGGATCCTTGTGAAGGGGTACGCGTCTGAGGAGGTAGATGTGACGTCCCATTACCTCGTCACAACAAAGCCATGGTGTCACCTCACATCCCACCAGTGATCCCATTAAGCGTCATGTGTCATTTGGCCAGTGGATGGATGGCACTGGTGGTGAGATGGTCGGCTTTCCATCCACAACACTGACAAGGAGGGAAAGGCTCTGGGTTCTGGAGGAATTGATTGAGGCACGGAAGGTGAGGAGCCATTGTGGAGCCTCTCTCTCTGGGTGGATTCCTCCCGTTGAAGTCCCACAGCCTCATTAAAACTCAAGGCTTCACCTCGGTTAGTATGCAGGCGTTCTCCGCCCCCCCCCCCCCCCCCCCCCCGCCCGCCCGCCACGCATTCACAGCCTCTGAGGGCAACGTGGCCTCCGGGGACACGGAGAGGCAGCGAGCAGGTGAAGATGGAGACGGCGGCGTTGAAAAGGAATACGTGGCGGAGCCGGGGAGAGGCTGCCTTGAGGAGCAGAAGCTTTGAAGCTCGGTAGCGCGATGGGAACTAAAGCAGGGAGGCTCGCCTGCAGCAACAGGATTCTCTTTTGTGTGTGTGTGTGTGTGTGTGTGTGTGTGTGTGTGTGTGTGTGTGTGTGTGTGTGTGTGTGTGTGTGTGTGTGTGTGTGTGTGTGTGTGTGTGTGTGTGTGTGTGTGTGTGTGTGTGTGTGTGTGTGTGTGCGCGCGCGCGCGCTCTTCCTAGCTGCAACACTGAAGGTCAGATTCTGTAGTGGGCCACAGGCTAGTAAGACGCAGGAGCCAACCCGTATCTCCTGTACAGAAGAAGGATGCGGTACAACATTTCTGAATATTTTTACACCAGCCTACATTTGAGAGGAAATTATACAATAATGACAAAAAAAATAATGAAATCACACGTTCTCGTATAGTAATTCTGTTCCCATATGTTGTCATCTCATCGTCGTGTTAGTCTTAATTCCATATGATTAGAGAAACGAGCGGGTATTGTCGTTATGAACCATCTGCAGTCTACAAAAAAAAAAAGACAATATGATCATCATCGCAAATGTAAAACGATTTCAAATGAACACGTCTTTTATTTATTGCGATCAGGGCCTCGCCCGTGGATCACCAGGGGTTGTTGTAGTACTGTTTTCTTCAGAGTAGCAAATATTGAATCTGGATCACAGCTGTTGGGAGTGAACTAGTCCCCTCACGCGGCTGAGGGTCCGCCCGGCCCTCCGTGTCTCGATAGCAGATGCTGGAGGAAGTTCACTAATTGAGTCACGTCGGTTACACTTTGAACAGCCTCGTAGCGATGGCTTCATAGCGATTAGTTAACAATTATTCAATTGAATAATTGTTTTAGTGTATACACTACACATGAACACTAAACAAGGTAACACTTTTTGCCGGGATTTATGAGTTTTTTATTAGCGGTTTATTTGTTTTTATTAGTGAGACGAGACGACCGTCACGCGTGACATTTTGCGATGAAAACAATATCCCGAGTTTGAGATCTCAATTATGGGATATTGCTCAATATCCCCAAATAGCGAACCTATACACTGCGACAGACAGACAGACAGACAGACAGACCATATATATATATATATATATCTGTCTGTCTGTCTGGAGTACACTGGAGTACACTGCGACAGACAGACAGACCATATATATATAATATATATATGGTCTGTCTGTCTGTCTGGAGTACACTGGAGTACACTGCGACAGACAGACAGACCATATATATATAATATATATATGGTCTGTCTGTCTGTCTGGAGTACACTGGAGTACACTGCGACAGACAGACAGACCATATATATATAATATATATATGGTCTGTCTGTCTGTCTGTCTGTCACTGCGACAGACAGACAGACCATATATATATAATATATATATGGTCTGTCTGTCTGTCTGTCACTGCGACAGACAGACAGACCATATATATATAATATATATATGGTCTGTCTGTCGCAGTGTACTCCAGACAGACAGACAGACCATATATATATAATATATATATGGTAGTGTACTCTGTTTGGAAACGTGTACAGCAGAGCGTGCATTACTAAACCACATACCGTTTTTTTTTTTCAATGAAGATAACATTCAATGAATCAGAAATACAGTCTAGACCAGTGATTTTCAAACTGTGGTCTTTGGACCACCAGTCTGAAATGTTTCTGAAAGGGACAAACTCCCAGCCTGTTCGTTGAGGACTTTGAGAAGATTTGATATTTGACTTTATCCAGTTGAGTTCAGTTCGTTTGTGATTACTGTACATATTTAATACTCCCATTATCATTGCTATGGACATGGATATAAGCCTGGTGTTCAAATGAACCTGATTACGCCCTCGGGCGCTTTAAATAAATACATTAAATATGTGACAGCCGTTGTGTGCAGTAAACGTTCTTTTAACAAGCCTGTTGTACTGATGTTACTGTTAGTGCTAATATATGCCTATTAAGAGGTGCGGGTAATTCAGGTAGGACTGTGTGTAGTATTTTATTATGTGTGTGAGTATGTGTATTATAAGGTGGTCCGCGAAAATTCTTGATTATAAAAAGTGGTCCACACAAAGTTTGAAAACCCCTGGTCTAGACATTAGGACACGTTCACGTGGTAAATGACTATTCTAGCTGGAAACGACTGATTTTTTTAATGGAATATCTACATAGGTGTACAGAGGCCCATTTCAGCCACCGTCACTCCTGTGTTGTAACGGTACATTGTTGAGCTCATCGTGTTAAAAGGCTAATTGACGATTAGAAACCCCCTTGTGGAATTATGTTAGCACAGCTGTAAACTGTTATAATTAAAGAGAGTTTTCATGGAAAACATGAAATTGTCCGGGTGACCCCCTAACTTCTGAATGGGTGTGTAACAACCTACTCTTCCGAAATGAATTGCTCGTTCGAAGGTCGACATAATCTGTGATTGTGTGACGAGAGAAAAGCATCTAGCAACAAGTGAGAACGGCAGCGGTCTTCTGAAAGGTTTGGAGACTTCCAACCTGAAGTTCCCGAAGCAGCCACACCAAAGCGATGAAACCCCTGTTAGATTTCAGCTTATCTCTAAACTGTTCATATTCGTCTCTGCGTCGTGTATATTCCCAATTGTAGTAGTAATTCTTGAAGTGTAAATCAAGGAAGCTTGACCGGTTGGATCGGAGGGTGGAATGGATGGTTTATTCCAGGATTTAAGACAGCCAGATACAGACTTAGGTTGAATACTCTGTAGTGTAGGAGGTGAGGAGCAGTCTCCTGACGTGCTCCTTGGCTGTCGATCCCTCTTCTCGCCGAACCGAAGGTTTGGAGCGAGTTTTATAAGAAGAAAATGTCAATAACAGCAGAACAGAAGCAGTCTCTCCCTTGATAAGGTATACGGCCCTGGCTGTGCCCCAGTCGACCGGGTTGGTTCGTCCTTGTTGGGACATAATGATTGGAGGAATGTTGTGAATAAGACCTGGTACCAGTAGGAGAGGCACTGGCCTGTTCACAGACTTAAGAACTGTGAAGAAAGAGAGACACTAAAATACACCAACATTCTACACCCCCTGCAGAAACACGCGGTGAGGTGGTCGCCACTCACTGGCCTCCGCGCTGCGTTCTGTTTGATAACCCTGGGTTCCAGAGGGGTCAAGGTGTTGAACCTGAACAAAGCTGGGAATGAGAACAACGGCATACTGGTGTACTGGAAATGGGAAAGAAGTCAATGGTGTATCTTTTGTGGGTTCTACCGTGTTAAAAAAAAAAAAAAAAAAAAAACTGCATGTACTGTACGCTCTTAACTTGGTGGGAAAAGGGTGTAATAAACCTGCGCTCAGAGCTATTGTTATGATACATGTGCATGTCTACATGGGCTGCATCCTTCGAAGGACGCAGTCTATGAAGGTGTGGCCTTTGTGGACCGCGAAGGCCAATCCAAAGGCCGAACGAGCGTTGTTAAATGAGACTGAATGAGTCTGGCCTACGGAGCATTTCCGGATTGCGTAACCAGCCGTTGCGTAACGCCCTTTACCTCGCGTGACCACGCGCCGCTCCTGTCGCCTAGCAACCCTGACAGCTGCGGTTCAAACCGGACAGCGGAGGAGAAATATGGAGCCAGAAATCACCATTTTATTTGTTACGTTTTATCTTTTATTGGAGGAGTGGGAGAAGATTCACCGCCGGAGCCGGCGGGTGAAGAGGAAGAGAGGACGTTGTCTTAACGTTAATTAGTTTAACGTTATATGGCTAGCGTTAATGTCATTGAACTTTGACAATGAAGTTACATATTTAAAATGGTCCCAGCGCCGCACAGCGCCGCTGTGACGCAAGCGGCCTTCAAATGCGTCCCTTCGAAGGATGCGGCCCCTGAATCGAGGCCGTACGCGGCCGTAGTCACTCACTGTTGTTCCTCTTACTTGTGGCCCTCAAGTCCTATCCCCCCGATGGTGTCACTTAATGCCCTAACCCTTTCCCCTCATGTGTGGGGAAGGCCTTTCCCACACAGACGACTGTATGTCCCTGCAGTGGGCCAAGCCAGACCAATCCCCAAATTAGTGGGGTTTAGTTATTAGTCAGGCGCCGACCGAGACGCCTCTGGACGAAACGTGATGAACCTAGGACCAATCAGAGCGTCTGACACATCACACAGCGGCAGCCAACCAATAGGGCGCTCCCTCTGTCATCGCATCGAACCCGCCCCCCGCCCCCCCCCCCCCCCCCCCCCATAATGGATGGATGTTTGTGATTGGTCTGACCCGGGCCAGGTCTGCTGGCAATCCGTTTCAACGGGACCAGAGAGGAGGGGGGGGCCAGAGAAAATACGGCATGAGCTTGCAGAGTTTGTCTGTTCTGCAGGCCTCCAGGGGCCGAGTCCCAGGGCCACATGTTGACCAGGGGGTCAGTGGGTTGGGTTGGGTTGTGGGGGGGGGGGGGGGGCGTGGAGGAGGCCTGGGGGCTGTGGCTCACTTAGGGCTGCTCGATTATGGGGGGAAAAAAAAATCATAATCACGATTATTTTGGTCAATATTGAAGTCTCGATTATTCAAACGATTATTTTTGAGTTTGAAGACATTTATTCGCATTTATTCAGAATTTCTCTCCAAAAAAAAAAAAACACTTTGAAATTTCCCCTTTAAAAAAAAATACACAAAAATGGTCAAATAGAAAATAATGTCCAGATATGAATCCAGCTGTTGTGCAATTTCTATAAAGAAAGATTTTTTTTTTAAATTATATATATATATATATATAATTTAAAAAAAAAATCTTTCTTCTTATCCTTCTTCTAATCTAGTTTAAACGTTTTTTTTTAATATATATATATATATATATATATATATATATATATATATATATTATTTTTTTTTAATATATATATATATATATATATATAAAAAAAAACCGTTTCAACTAGATTATATTACTTTGGTGATCGTTTCACGCGAAATCGGCATCAAAATTGGATTAATGGCCCAGCCCTAGCTCCACGTGTCTATTGGGATGGGGGCCCTGCTGCACTGACATGCAGCTGCGGTCAGTGGTGTTGGCAGGCTGCTCTTTCAAGCCATTACTCGCCGGGGGGGGTAATGACTTTGTTACGAGGCCACGGCTGTTAATCACGGACTCGCCATAGTTGATACTCAATATGAATAACGGCGCTCTTCTCGTCGCCGACCTTTTCTGCACACACAGGTTTTTTTTTTTTTTTTTCAGAGCCCTCAGTCTTTGATGTTGGATGTGTCCGCTCCGTTATTTCCACACCCTCTGTCTTGACACATGTCTGCCAGGTGTCCTCGTTCCCCTGCGGTTCCACCGGAGGTATTCTTACCAGACCGCGTCGTGTGGTGTGGTGTAGCTTTTCCTCTCGGTGTGCCAAACCACTCTATTATCATCACCATTATTAATATCATAAGGAGTCGTATGATTATGGCAATGGGGTAATATTATTAGGAGTCACAGCGTCTTCCAAACATGAATAAAGTTCACCTCACCCCCCCCCCCCCCTCACCACAAGTATTCACAGAGCTTACCTCTCGTTCTGTTTATACGGCTCCCATTTCTAAATCTGTCCACACCAACTGTCACGCCATTTCTAATCGTCTTCATTTTATTTCTTTTCATTTTTTTTTTATCTATAGAGGATTGGCTCTTACAATAGTCAAAAGAAGAGCTCTTAATTCAGATCTCTCCTATGTGAGCTTTTGTCCGTTCTTAAACCTGCCAACCTGCCCCCCCCCCTGCGTAGCTGCAGTACCCAGTATACTGCATGTAGTATTTCCTAAAGGGCACTGTGGGTATTCTTACACAGTGTATCTCCCCGGGGACATGAACCTATAGTTATTGCTCCCTCCTGGACGTTTTTTCAAAGGTTTGGAGACTTCCAACCTGAAGTGCCCAAAGCAGCCACACCAAATCGATGAAGCCCCTGCAGAACCACGTGGTGACTGGAGGTGGTCGCCACTCGCCACTGGCCTCCGCGCTGCGTTCTGTTTGATAACCCTGGGTTCCACAGAGGTCAAGGTGTTGAACCTGAACTAAGCTGGGAATGAGATTCAACGGCGTACTGGTGTTCTCATTCCTCCTCATTCCTCCTGGACGCTTTTTTCATCCCACAAACCCCAAGCCGTACCCTGGGCTGAACCAGTCACGGAGGTCGGCATCCTGTTACGGATACTCGGCCGTTACTAGACGACCGGGTGACGAGGGATGCTCAGCGGCTGTACGAGCCCGGAGACAATACACCTGCCAATACAAGAGCCAACACCTGCCCCGCGTCAGCAATTATTCAAGGCATCCACAATGGGGGGAGTTATTCATTTCCTGCCCCCGACTAAACGGTTTACGCCGACCTCGGTGTTGTGACGAGGGGCTTTGGCTCCTCCGTCGCTGTGATTGTAATACGCGATGATATGCTCTTGGCAGAACCGTCCTCTGGCCTCCCACGTGAAGCGGCCGTGCTGCCGAAGCGATGGCGGTAATTATATCCATTTCAGGTTGAGCAGAGCGAGGTCTGTGCGCGGTCTTGGCCTGGCCCACCCCCTTCACCAAGGAGTCAATATCTGTCCGCTGCCGCTGTCCACATGACAGGCCTTCAAAGCAGGCCTGTCCTTCTGGGTGGCTGTCTGTGCTGCTGCTGCTGGGCGGCTGTCTGTCTAGCTGTAGGGTGTGGCTGTGTGGCTGTTTGTCCTGCTGTAGGGTCTGGCTGTGTGGCTGTCTGTCCTGCTGTAGGGTCTGGCTGTGTGGCTGTCTGTCTGTCTAGCTGTAGGGTCTGGCTGTGTGGCTGTCTGTCCTTCAGGGTCTAACGCACGTCTTCCATGTTCGATATTGTCCCTTTTTGATTGTGTTGTATTAAGTATCTTATTATTATTATTATTATATTGACACTGCATGGGATTGTGTGTGAGCAGCAATGCAGCCTTTGTGAGGTTACCTCCACACTTGTTTTGCTCGTCTCATCCCCTACGGTCGGGGCTGGATGGATGGATGCCTTTCTGCGGAGGTCACAGCGACCGCGGCTGACCCAGTGTGTGGATGAGAGGGAGGGAGAGGGTTATTGGTGAAGCAGGAGCTAATAATAGATGCGGAATTGGCAATCTATAGACATTGATGTGTGTTTGTTTGTCTGCGTGTTTATGTATGCGTGTGGAATGTCCAATATGTCAACAAACTCGGAACAAACGATTTTATGTTCCCCTCGATGATCACGAGCGTCGACAACTGACAAAAATAAAACCATTTTATAGAATTAATGCTTTTTAACAAACAACGTTAAACGTTCTACCCTTGCAAAACTCTGAGCCTCATGCGTCAGAATAAATAACGGCCGGAGAAAAGGCCAACGCCTGGACCGACGTCCCTCTGTGCTTCAGGACAGAATGATATCCACATCCCAACCACGTACTCCACACCAGGACTCCGGTGGCCTGAGGTGAACCCATTCCACTTCTTAAAGGCCCCGTGACGTCGGGCCACCAGGTGTGGCGTGATCAGCCGTTACGAGCCCTTTTGGAAATCTGCCCCTTATGACATCACAGGTGGGCGTGTGTCCACCTAGACGTGTGCTGGGATAGATCAGTCTACCGGCTGCCTACCCCCAGTGTGACCGTAGCGAACGCTGCGCTCATCTTATCCGTCACACGCATCTAGATGGACACGCCCACTTGTGATGTCATAAGGGGCAGATTTCCAAAACGGCAAATCGTAACGGCCGATCACACTCACACACCTGGTGGCGCGACGTCACGGGACCTTTTTAAATTGGGACAAACGTGACAGAGAGGCCATGACCCCCTTTTTTTGGTTTTATTATGATAATAAAATCTATTGAAAGCCAGCGTCGTCCTCGCTGTTGTGCAGCAGCAGCTAATTGTGGGGTTTGCAGCTGCTGAGATCACCGGGCACCGAGCGCGACAGCGGCTCCTACAGCGGGGGTCCTGATCCCCGGTACTCGAGGGGACGAGGCCGTTAAGGCTGCACGGCGTGTCTCCCCGTGTCTCCCGGCGCTCTCCTCGTTAACACCAGGAACCCAACGGCGAGGCTCTGGAAGGCTCCCGTGTTCCGCAGGGGGGAAGACACGCCATCGGCACGTCGTCGTCGGCTGGGCTCAGTCCGAGGTGGAGGGGGAAATGCACTGGCTGGATTCCAAGCACTGTCGGCGAGGGGGGGGGGGGGGGGAGAAGAAAAAAAAAAAGGATTAGGAAGCGTTGTTGACTTCAAAACCAACCCTTTAAATATTATGTGTCCTTTCCTACGTTTTTCCCAAGCGGAAGGTTCCGCTCTGGGTTCAAGGGTCATACAGGAATGTACAACAACATTGAGCTCCATCAGAAGCCTCTCGCCTCTCCCGTTGAGCCGACCGCTGACCCGTTGTCGCTCCGTGTGTCCGGGTCCAGAGACCCCAACAACACCCCAAAGTCGACACGCCAGCCTGAAGAACGCGTCACGCCACTCGTGCCATGCGCTACATGCTGCATGCTGCATGCTGCATGCTGCGGGCTAAGTATCGATTAGAAAATATGCGACGCCAAGGAGGACGCGTCTGCCTCCCGATGTCGCCGCTTCTCGTGACCAAACGCCGTTTCAAATTTGACCCCGGCGTGTTTTTCCTTTTTTTTATATCGACTGGAACGGATTTGTATCGCCTTCAGGGGGCACAAAAGGATGCAAAGCTTGCTCACTCTCGCACATCGATTGTCACTCGAGCCTTGCCTATTTAACCCCCCCCCCCCCCCCACCCCACCCCATGTCGTCACGGAGGAAAAGCTCTTTCCTAGAGTCTGGCCCTCCTGGAGGTCGAGGGGGGAGAGCAGTGATGCCGAAACAGCGTCTCTGAAGGTGGTTGTAGGACGGAAGGCGTTGGCGGCCTGGCGTCACCCCGCCTGTACACAGGAATCCGCTGCTAGATCCTCTGATGGATTTCATTGGCGGACCGGAATCGTTGACCAAAGTGACCCCGAGTGCTGAAAGCGTGACGTCTCGCAGTAATACTGCAACAACGCTCAGGAATCATGTTCCAACCATTGCAGCACTTCATATTAAACATGGACTGGATGTGACACACACACACACACACACACACACACACACACACACACACACACACACACACACACACACACACACACACACACACACACACACACACTTCTTTGCCGTCCTCTGCTTCGTGTTTTAAAAAAAAAAAAAGACGCGACAGGGAAATAAGATGCGCGTCACTGTAAACATCGAGACACACGTAACACTGTTACACAATCACTGACTAATGGAGACATTTACAAGGGTGGTTCGACAACAACAGCAGCAGCAGCAGCAAACGGCGACCACCACCACCACCACCATCATTATTATTCCCCAGTGTTCCTCCAGCCTCCTCCTGCTTTATGGCCGCCGTCATTAACCAGAGCCGGGCCCATTATTTAGTGTCGCCGACCGTTCAAGGGGCCGCTGTACACTCGTCATCCCCATATCTTTACGGCCCTCCACTTTACCGAGGCATTGTAGTGGCAATAGGCTCGTGTGGGGGGGCGTTTTAAAAGAGCAGCGGTTATTTATTCCTGCCAAGGAGGGGGATCATGAATTTGATGAGTGCTTCCACTTGAGGCGTGTCTCTTTATCGTCTGGATGAGGTACACATGGTAATGGCAGCCGGGGCACGAACGGGCGTGATGTTGTGTTTTTTCGGGCTATATTTGGGTATGGGAGAGTAGCTGGGCGTCCCTGCTCAGTGTGCTCCACACATCGCAAGTGGATAGACGACGGGCCGCGTGTTTATTGCCCCTTTTTGATCCGCTCTCTCTTTACGCCTCGCACTCGGAACGGCGTCCGAGCCGATCTTAAGCTTAATAACGAGCCTTGTAAGTCGCTAAACGGGCCGTCCCGCCCGTGCAGCGGTGTCCCCTCGGTGGTTGAATTCAGAAGAGCGGCTTGCTCTTCTTAATCTAGTCCCCACACATCGTAAAAATACTAGATGTTAACTCTATGGCATTCATGGGCTCCCCTCTCTCTCTCTCGTGTGTGTGTGTGTGTGTGTGTGTGTGTGTGTGTGTGTGTGTGTGTGTGTGTGTGTGTGTGTGTGTGTGTGTGTGTGTGTGCGTGTGCGTGCGTGCGTGCGGGAAATGTTATTATACCAAATAGATTGAGCCTCACTGCGATCATCAGAACATTCTCCATGCGTAGCCTCATCTTTCAATAATTGCAAAAAGAAAAAACTAATTGCAGGCACACGCGTGTGTGTGTTGTTGTGAGTGTGTGTGTGCGCGTATTATTGGCTATTTGGGTGAGCGGGAAGAGAGACCATTGACAACAGGACAGTAATAGAGGGCTGGCATTCTGGCATTCCAACAGATTGAGTCATCCCTCCAGATCTCTGATTGGCCAGCCCGTGGATGGGCTCCGCCTCCTATGCGCTGGGGGCGGGCTCGTGCTATATAAAGCGCGCCGTGGAGCCAGGAGCACACAGTAAACACTCACTTTGCACTCGCATTGAAGCCCAACTCCTGCTGCGCCGTAACCGTCCCGTAGGACTCCGCATGGCGACGTTCGTCTCGGTGAGTTCTTCTACGTCCTACGTCTCAGCGTTTAGAACGCAGCCGCTGGCGGCCGGGGAGCTGCTCACCACCACACTGCTCACCCACGTCCTTCTGACCACTTGATGCTTTTGTCAGACTTTGTTTGTTTGTGGCAGAATGGAGGAGAGCCGGCCGCAGCTCATTACATTAACATTTACATTGAGGGGATTTTGCTGACGCTTTTATCCAAAGCAACTTAACAACCATTCACGCACACATTCACACACCGACGGCGGAGTCGACCACGCAGGGCGACAGCCAGCGGGGTCAGGGAGCAGTCAGGGTGAGGGCGTCTTGCTTCAGGGACACCTCCACACTCTAGTAGGAGTCGGGGATCGAACTAGTAGGAGCCGGGGATCGAACCAGCGACCTTCCGGTTACCAGTATGCCCGCTCTACCTCCTGAGCTGCTGCCGCCCTTATTGAAATGCTACGGGCACAATAAGTTGAACGGTTTAGAGTTTAGTGTAAAAGGTGGCCTACAGTAACGCCAGGTTCCAAATAGGCCCGGGCAATAAAACAATACATGATCGTATCGTGATAGACTTTTGATCAATATCAATATAAAACATGTTCAGTATGTATCGATAAGAGACTGGACCACCGAATCTAGCAGCTGGGTTTGTTACTCAAACACGGTTCCGTACTTATTGACAATATTTGAGTGTTTTTCATTGTTGTGTCGACATTGGAGTATTGATCGATGAAGACCAGTGGAAGGTCGTATTAAGTGTTAAACAGAAGTGTTTAAATCCAGCGTGGTAACTCCTAGTCTTTTTAGGTCATTAAAATGATCAATAGTTATCGATATCGATCAATATGATCGAGTTATATCGTGATACGTCATTCAGCCGTATCGCCCGGGCCTAGTTCCAAAGTCCATTCTCATCATGAATACATCGGACAGCATGGGACCATCAATCGATCTCTGATCGGCTCGGTACACCGCACCGGCTCGGTGACCTCCAACGTTGTTCTCGGGGCACGTTGGCGCCAGCGCCTTTTGGGAAGCATCACTCATCACTGGCCTGCTCCCTTCAACCCTCCGTCCAGACGGTGCCTCGTCACCGGGGGGGGGGGGGGGGGGGGGGGCTCGTCACCGGGGGGGAGCCCCGGGCGATGCAGGCTGAGGAGGAGGCTAGCGCACGCAGAGCCTTCGGTTGCGGCCGCGTCACCCGGCACCCGTTACAGCCGACCCGGCCGTGGCCGCCAGCGCCGGGGGCTAGTTCACACGCTGCGTGTCGGCTCCACGGCCGGCCGCCGCCGCCTTCAGACGGGTGCTTGGGGGGGCGCTCAGCGTAGGCCTGCCTTGCAAGTTGGGTTACATGAATAATAATAATAATAATAATACAAGTGACGGAGACACACACACACACACACACACACACACACACACACACACACACACACACACACTCTCCCTCTGGGTTCTGTTTGTGCTACTGACTGATAAAATGCATGCTCAGCACTCGGTTAATTCTAACGTCATCTGACTGTGCTGCGGTGTGGTTGGAAACTGGAGGTTTTTGGGGGACGGGGTTCCTTGGAGCGATAGGTCTGCTGCCGTTCAGCGTTTACTCTCTCATTGGTCTACAGTAAGGCCGTGCGCCGCCTCGGCCCGGCGTCATCCACGCCGTGTTCATGGCCTTCTCCTCCTCCTCTCCTCCTCCTCTCGTCTCTCCAGATGGCCACGTGCCACACGTGCCACAAGACTACCCGGTACAACGGGGTGAATCGGGAATTCTTGATCGCCTATTCGAAGACCCGGGGAACCCCGCAGGCCCCGCAGGCCCCGCAGGCCGGCTCCAGAGGCAACAGCAGCACCCCCCCCAAATCGTTTGGCAAAGAGAAGACGCCCAGCAAGACGCCCAGCAAGACGCCCAGCAAGACGCCGGGCAAGACTCCCTGCAATACACCCAGAAACTTCCCCAGCCGAAGCCCCTGGTGAGTTCTTTCACGTTGCTGTCCGTATTTCCACTTCACTTTTATAATGTACTGCACACACCCCCTCCGTCCTGTCATCACCGGCGTGGAAGACACCGGTGATATGCAGATGAGCACTCTTCTGATCTTGATCATGCGAGGAAAGTATGCACATGTTTTTTTTCTGCATAAAAGACGTCATGGGGGTGGAAGAGGGTGGGCGGGTCCCGCGTGTCAGATCATTTACGATTTTTAAAATCTTCGGCAAACCGTCTAAAAAAATCTCATGTTTCCACCCCCTCCCTCCCTTCCACTCTCTCCCTCCCTCCCTCCCTCCCACCCTCCCCCCCCTCCCTCCCCATCGTTCAGGTCCTCCAGCACCCCGAAGAACAGGCCTTCCCCCTCCAATCGCCCCACTAAGTTTAAGAAGTGGGTGATCAAGGGTCTCACCAACATCCTGAACCGGGACAACAAGCCAGAGGGCAAGAGAGGCACCCTGAAGGACTTCCTCTCTTCACTCTGAGAGCCCCAGAGTCCACATCCAACACATTTCCCTCAGACGCGCCCCTCTCTGTGTGGCACGGTGGGGGGGGTGGTCTGGCCCGGCCCCCATGGCCTGAATGAACCCTGAAGGGGTCCCACTGCAGTCTGGAGATATGAGAGTTCAGAGTGTTAACTGTAACTCTGCTGCAGGTGTGGAGAGGGTTAAGTTCTGCCCACCAACAGAGACCAGGCATAGAACGGACCCTCTGGAATCCAAATGAAGCGCGCGGGGGGGGGG
>NC_140290.1:2350758-2355758 GCF_964030765.1 Micromesistius poutassou | reverse complement strand
CCTGCACCTGAGCAAGAGACTCTGAGTCCGCCTCTTAGAAGATACATGAAAGAAAAAGACGTGTTGTTGCGTGTGTTCACAGTGCATGAATAGGAATATTTTAGATTCGCTCATTAATTAATTCAGTCAAGTACGATTTAATGATCTACGTCTCATTACGAATAGAACGCACCCCCCCCCCCACCCCCTCTGCTGGTTCAACAGAAACCGCTGTTGAACGACGTGGCATCTCTAAGCTGGCCAGCTAATTTAACTCGTGTTAAAATGTGAGAGCGAGCCCAGTGAAACAACAGAAATACATCCACTCCTCTAAAGGTGCACAGCGTTGTCTCACGCACGCACGCAAGCATCTGGGGGGGGGGCAGCTTTATTTTCAGAAGAAGGGATTGTTTTTCACGTGTTGTTTTTCTACACCTGTGCTACTGCCTTGTGGGGAGTCCCTCAGGACGTACAGCCACCCACCTCTCCCTGAGATGAGTAACGACGTGGACCTGCAGTTAGTTACTAGTGTTGGGGTCAGCCTGGCGATTGTTAGTGCACTTGCACTTGGTTCTATGAACATCTTTACTGCACCGACGGCGATATATATTGTTTCACTTCTTATGACAAATGTGCTTATTGTAAGTCGCTTTGGATAAAAGCGTCCGCTAAATGTAAATGTGTTATCTCTTTTGGACGAGGAAATCAAAGACCAAAACGACTGATATCAGAGAGGTGGACTCAATAGACGGCTGAAAACATCCCCTAACCTGGCATACAATTACTGCCTTTTCTTCCCAACCTTTTTGCTTCTTCCTCTATTGATTCTTCTATGAATGAGTCTGACGTGGTTGTGCTGGGCTGTCAACGCACTCTGAGCCGCATGCTCTGCGTCAAAGGTTCTGCATGCGATAAGTCAGCATCACTCTTCTATTATTCCTTAAGCATATTGTCGCGTCCGCTTGTCGAGCGTAAACACCACGTCCTTGGTGCCGTATCCCCTCAACTCCCGAGTCTAACCGGGCTGATGGTCTCGGGGGGTTGCTGTCCTCGATCTTCAGCTGAAAGTTCTGGATGTGCGTGTATTCACGACGGCCTGCGAGGTGCTCGTGATGAAAGGCTCTGCTGAACAGAGCAGATTGTGTTGCTGGTGGCAGAAGCCAGCGTCTGGCCGTGCTGCCATGCAGCGCCCGGGCGCTACGGTAACGAGACGCCGTGTTCAGGGTTTAATCCTCCCTGTACCTAACGGATATCTCCTCTTCACCCCCTGATACCGTCTCTCCTCCTCCTCCTCCTCCTCCTCCTCCTCCTCTCCTCCATGCAGGATCCAGCAGCTTCAGCAGCTGCTTCAGGACACCACCTCCTCCTCCTCCTCCTCCTCCTCCGACTCGGACAGCTCATCCTCCTCCTCATCCTCCTCCTCCTCCTCCTCATCCAAGCACCACCACAGCAGCAAGAAGAAGAAGAAGAAGAAAAAGAGAAAGAACGACAAGAAGCCCAAGAAGAAGAAGAGGCGACCACAGCCCCACAAGTCCTCCAGGGCGGGGGGGGGCTCTGACTGACCCCCCCCCCCACCACCCCCCCGCCCCCCTGCACGGCGTGACCTCCAGGGGGCGGGACAGACACTTGGGTTGGCGTGCGGCCCGCCAGCGGTGTCCATGGCAACAGGTGGAGGCTGTGATGCTGGCGTTGAGGAGCCGCTGCTGCCTGTGTTGTGACTAACTCCCCCCATCCCCCCCCCCCCCCCCACGGCTCTGACCCTTTGATAGAGTAATCTATGGAGGTTAAATCACTCCGCCTCGCTTCATTTTCATCCTGTGTTTGAATCCCTTGACATTCTCTTTATTGGGTCACAAGCTACAGGAGTGTGTGTGTGTGTGTGTGTGTGTGTGTGTGTGTGTGTGTGTGTGTGTGTGTGTGTGTGTGTGTGTGTGTGTGTGTGTGTGTGTGTGTGTGTGTGTGTGTGTGTGTGTGTGTGTGTGTGTGTGTGTGTGTGTGTGTGTCTTTCCATTAGTGTCAAAGTGCACTAATTGCATGGCTTCTGAGTTGAGTCAGCCCGCTCTGTATGTAATGTAAAGGACATTTCCTTTATGGTCGTTGGGAGGATAATTCGTTGGCGAATGCAGCATGTCATTATCCGATTGTATTTTCATTGCATTGGCATTTTTCTTGGGTGCCGTTTTGCTGGAATGACGTATGTTAACCATAGGATTGTACAACATGGTTGTTGGTTTGCCTTATTTTGTAGTTCTCTTTGACAAAAGCAGATGTTTAAGCCAACACATGCAGGAATGTCAATGCTAATGACTGTGGTTGCCTATAAAACATCAGTTAACATATCTGAAAATGGCTCTTCTTCCCCAAAAGTGAGAGCAACAATGTAAAGGATTGTTTTGTTTTGTTTCGTTATGGCAAAAAAAAAAAAGACTGTTATCCTGCCGTCGTTTTGCAAATTCTCTTAATAAAAGCAAAGTGTCATATCGCCTTGGCTGAATAGTTTTCCGTCTTCCACGAAGCCTAACCAGTCTTTTATAACCTCCAGTGAAACACGGTTCACACTTTGTTTATTAAACCAAGCGCTCTGATCTAAACCTCCACGATGGCTCCTCTCTCCCTCACCTCCACCCCGACACACGAGGGGGCTGTCGGTGGCTGGTGGGCAGAGCCTCCCGCGGGCTGGAGGTCCCGGCCCCTCGCTGTGTGCAGTGTAGGGAGGGGGTGGAGGGGCTTGACACGGCGTCGCTGGTTGCACCGGAACGACCCCTTTCTGTGTCGTCACAGCACACGGAGGTACGACACCACCCGCTGGGCCCTTTCCCAGCGACATCAAAAAAGAGGACGGGTTTGCGCCGGCGCACCCGGGCCGTCCTTAATGAGCTTGTGTGTTTTCAAAGGGAATCCCTGAGGAAAGGATTCATTAGAAACATTCCCCCTTCTTAATGACCCTGATGGCGCGACAATTAGTCGGGAGTCTGCGGGGAGCGCAGACACAATTTCAATTTAGATGTTTGTTGTGGTGACGTTTTGTTTAGCGCCATGCATGGAGGCTGGTGTGTGTGTGTGTGTGTGTGTGTGTGTGTGTGTGTGTGTGTGTGTGTGTGTGCGCGCTGCGCGTGCGAATATGTCAGCAGTACATGTTCCATACAAGCTATGGCTTCATAAATCCTCATCAGAACAGACTCTGGTTGTCACTTGAAAGATTCATTTGGTCTTTATTATTTTCATGGCAGCTGTGTGTGTGTGTGTGTGTGTGTGTGTGTGTGTGTGTGTGTGTGTGTGTGTTCAGACTCAAGATAAATGTACCTTCACTAAAGCAGTCTATTCCACATACCCCCCCCCCCCACCCAACTCATCCCCCTCTCACTCAATCTCTCTCTCTCTCTCTCTCTCTCTCTCTCTCTCTCCCTCTCTCACACAGTCTCTCTCTCCCTCTCTCACACAGTCTCTCACTCTTTCTCTCAATAAAACCGTGAATCTCCCAGATGAGCTCCGGTCACAGAGGAAAGGTTCTGCCACGTAGAGAGAGAGAGAGAGCGAGAGAGAGAGAGAGAGAGAGGGGGGGGGGGGGGGGGTGGGTGGGAGGGGAGGGGGAGAGAGGAGATAGAGGGAGAGGGAGGGAGAGAGAGAGAGAGACGGAGAGGGAGGAGGGAGAGAGAGAGAGAGAGGGAAGAGAGGAGGGAGGGAAGGAGAGAGAGAGAGAGAGAGGGGGGGAGAGTGGATGAGAGAGAGAGAGCGAGAGCGCCTGCTCTTTATTGAAACACTCTGTCTTGTTACACAACAGAGTGGTCAATCTCAGTCAGGGGCAACAGATAAACACATGCCTTCCAAAAGGTAAAAATGCTCTTTGACTGATTTTAAAACATAGCAGTTCTGTCTATGCCTAAGTAAGTAATAACCAATTCAGTCAAATGTATTTCCATCTCATATATGAAGCTGTAAGTTCGATCTGGAGCGATGGTCTGGAGGAATCAATGTTTATTGAATGATTCACACCTCTGATGATTGACACCTCTGATGATGAATGATTCACAGCCTCTGTACATTGATCTGCATCATAGGCTACTGTGTCTATTTTATATATATGTACCTGAATCCAATATAGAGGTTCCAGATGCAACATCCAAGTTATTAAGAATGAAGTCATCGTTTTTGTTCAGCTATGTTTAACACGTCCAAGTCCCTTAATCCAGCCCTATAGTGGAAGGAGAACAATTAGAAAATGTGTTAGTGATGATATAGAAATTGTTATTAGTTTACAGAAGCTGCAACTGTAAACTAAGGGGGGTTACTTTTATATCAAATTGATTTCATCCATCAGTCGAGTTCACAATTCATTCAAAAAAAAAAAAAAACCATTACGAATAGGCCGATGACCTCGCCTATAACACACGGACTAGGGTGGGGGGTACCCCCCCCCCCCCCTCAAAACCTTCCGAAACATCATCTTAAACGTTTATCGTTTGTATTGAAGCGTGTCATCCAGTTGGAACATGTTAAACTTTACAGCCGTGTTCAGTGCAGTCCGTTTCGGAGGCCTCACGCGCAGCGCCCCGTGACCGTCTGGCCGTTGACTCCACAGGCTACAACGTGAAATACATTCTCAATTAAAGTCCAGGGGGGGAAATGTATAGCGTCGACCGCCTCCCTCCACAATGTAAGCTCACGGTAGGATTTATATAGGCTTATGTTGTAACTTTTATTATTATTTTTTTAATGTCAAACACCTTCCATTGATATACATTGCTCTTTTTTTTTATTTTTTATTTTTTTTTACTGGTTATAGAGCTACGCTTGTAAACCCCACGACACGGGTCCCACTGCGTGTTATTAAGGACATAAAGAAATCAATACGTGTCAATTATTCATACTGCTCCTCCTCCTCCACCCCAGCCAGGTGGTCGAGTGTGGAATCAAGACAGAGTCCTCCTGCCCCGGGTCCTCCTGCCCCTCCCTTCTTAACCTCTCCACGTGTCCCCTCATTTCCCCCCCAAAATGTTCCACGTATTTTATGAAACGAAATG
>NC_140290.1:2345904-2350558 GCF_964030765.1 Micromesistius poutassou | reverse complement strand
TATAAATGAAAGCCTATTGGCTAGCGTGTATGACTATCAGGAAAAGGTACAAGGTTGCATTACAATTTAGTGCATTTCAAATTTAAGGGCACTTAATTTATAAGAAAACGTAATAAGTTAATAATTTAAGTTGTTAATCATAATCTGCTACTTTCACTACATGCCTTCCTGCAGGTAGTCAAACACAATACATTTATATTTGTTAAATGATCCACCAAAAAAAACATTTTAGTGAAATTAATTAGTCTTGGTTCAAATGTAAAATATCTCTGCAACGGTAGAGCGCGTCTACGATGACCTTAGAGCACATTTTAGTTTGAGATTACTTTGAAACTAGCCCTGAATTTGAGACCGAGCTCACCTGGTGTACTGTGTGTGTGTGTGTGTGTGTGTGTGTGTGTGTGTGTGTGTGTGTGTGTGTGTGTGTGTGTGTGTGTGTGTGTGTGTGTGTGTGTGTATATGCGTGTCCGTGTACTGTGTGTGTGTGTGTGTGTGTGTGTGTGTGTGTGTGTGTGTGTGTGTGTGTGTGTGTGTGTGTGTGTGTGTGTCTGCGTGTGCGTGTGCGCGTGTGTATGCGTGTCCGTATACGTATGTGTGTGTGTGTGTGTGTGTGTGTGTGTGTGTGTACATAGTAAAGCAGCTTATGTGTGTTTAGGAGGCGTGGATACGAAGTTACATACACTGAGTAAAAGCCGAGTAAAGTAAAGAGTAACGCATCCGCCGAACGGACAAGTTGAGTTCTACTTCTAATCAAACACGCCCCCCCCTTTCGAACCCAGCTCAGACTGAACTCGCTTGCAGTCGCTGATTTACTCTTCGGACTAGGCCTTTCCTCCGCTCGTCACGCTGGTTAGTAGCTGTCAGGAGGGCGTGTTCAACTCCGTCTAGTGCCGAGCAGGCTGTCCACTTCCACCGGAGGAAACAGACTTCAAACAGCTCGCACTTCGCCTAGCAGTTCGCTCTGTCATTGCAGCGGATAACCACTTTTCGCCGCGTGGATCAATACCAATGAAGGTAACTAACTCCGTCTGAGTTGCTTTTTTTTTGAGTTTCTTTAGAGGTTGTTTTTTTTTTAGAGTGCAGCTTATTAACGCCTAAAAAAAAGTATGAAAAACAGTGAGAGCGAGAGAGAGAGAGAGAGAGCGCGCGGTGACAGGTGTCCACTCTCTCTCGGTCGGTCTCATTTGGAATGCTTACCCTATAATTCCCTATAAAGTGTGTCGATGCGTCACCTCGCTGTACAGGAGACGAGCAAATTTGGTTACACTGTTTAACACAGAAGGACAGGTTCTGCTGCTGCTGCTGCTGTTGTTGTTGTTTGCTGCAGGTAACCAGCTGCTGTCATATCCTGTTGAACTTCTCTCCACTCTTTTGCAACAGCAACCCGACCGCGGCACCATAGTTTGTCCACGCATGCGTTCATCGTTCTAAACTAAAGTGGAGCTGCCTCCGAGCACAAGGAAGTGAGTTTGAAACACGCAGTAAACATCACAACATGAGTAACCGACTGAACCAGATATGTTGATGTTAATGTCTGGGGATGGGGGGGGGATTGTAACAGAGCTCTCTCTCTGTGACCGCTCTGTGGCAGCGATGGAGACGACAGACCGGGAGGAGTCCCTGGACCTGGACCTGGGTCACCTGACGGACGACGAGCAGGACGCCATCCTGCAGGTTCTCCTGCGGGACTCTGAGCTGCGGCGGCGGGACGAGGGCCGCGTGAGGTCAGGGGTCACTTCCCTAGGCCGCCTGTCCCTAGTCCCACACGGCGGCGCACATGCATCAACCCGTCGCTACGCTCTGCAGAACGGCACCGGGAACAGACTGAGGCCCGGTCCCAATGCTCCCCCTAACAACTAGATTTGAGCCCTAACCCTAGATTTCAGCCCTATCCCTAGATTTCAGCCCTATCCCTCGATTTCAGCCCTATCCCTAGATTTCAGCCCTATCCCTAGATTTCAGCCCTAACCCTAGACTTTGCGCGTTCCCGTGAAGGCGTAGGGTGTCCCAATACTTAAGGGAGCTAAGGGGGGAGTTCTGTTTTTCCCCTTAAAATCAACCCTTGAACACTAGCCAGCTCGGGAGCTGACTTGCAGCTAAGGGCGCTCAGAGCAAAGTGTTCTCGTTAAGGAAGGAGGTTAAGGAGGAATGGGACCGGACCTTGGTCTAGTCAGAAAACCACCCTTGGGCTAAATAAACAAAAAGGTGAACTGAAAGTTACAGCTCGGCCAGTCAGTACCGTTAACGGGTGGAGCTACGTGTGAGTGTGTATGTGTGTAGTGACTATTCGTAATAACACACATTATGACTATTACAGTTCTAACGTCTCAAGGGTACGTTCACAACTCTCTATCGTTCACAACTCGTGTGGGAGGCGTCTTATCTTAGTGTTGTCATCAAACGCAACCAATCAACAAAATCGACCCCAAAGATCTTCTGTGATTCGATCAGAAAAACCCGGTCAATAGCAACAACAAAGACAGCGTGCCCTTTGACCTCCTGCTCCCTGAGCAGCGGCCGTGGGCGTTGTGCCAGACACTATTGCCGCTTTTCCACCGCCAGTACCAGCTCGACTCGACTCGACTCGCCACGCCTTTTTTGCGTTTCCATTGGCAAAAAAAGTACCTGGTACCTAGTACCGGGTACTTTTTTTTAGTACTACCTCCGTCGAGGTTCCAAGCGAGAGGAGTAGGTACTTTTGTGTGACGTAAACAGGCTGCTGGTAACTGATTGGCCAGCGGCTGTAAATGGGAATAATCACTCAAAGTTAAGTTGTGTCCGGCGTGGTTGGAGTCCACGAACCCGCTCCCGAGGGGGACACTGATCAGCGTTTCGCCGTGTGTGTCGCTCCTTTCCCGGGGCTAGAGTTAGGCTGTGCGTCGTTATGTGTGTCGGGCGTGGTTATGTGTGTCCGGCGTGGCTGGAGTCCACGGACCGGCTCCGGAGGATCAGTGTTTCGCTGTTTCGTTTTAGTGTCGTTCCTTTCCTAGGATTCGAGTTTCGCCTCCATCAACGTTACCGTATGACAACAATAAACGCGCAGTCATTGCGCTTTTTATTTTATTTTATTTCCCATCATAACCTTTCCCGGGAATCAGGAAATAGTCTTGATCAGATTCAGATTTCCCGGGAATCGCGTCTCCCGTGATTAAAACCTAATGACCCGCCCACATTGAAGAGGTACTTTTTTAGATGGAAACGCAACCAAACCGAGTTGAGTCGAGGCGAGTCGAGTCGAGTCGAGTTGGTACTGGCGGTGGAAAAGCGGCATTAGACGTCTGGTCCGCGCTGCCAGCCAATGGGAGTCGAACGTCCGCACTGGCGGCCATCTTGCCACAGTCAGCTGGCTCAGCCATAACGTTGTGTTGGTGGTCGTGGTGCATGTACTTTTTAAATAACCACAACTTGCTCAATTTTCAAACGGTTTGGTTTGTTATAAACGTCAGAGATGTAGTTATGACACTGCATACTTATGAATAATTATGTTATGTTGTAAAAAAAAAAAAAAGAATAATCTAAAATAGGTACAAGTAGTAGTAGACAGTAGTAGTAGTAGTAGTAGTAGACCTTTACAAATAGTAGTAGTTTGTGTAAGATACCAAACCGTTTGTAAATCCGTCAAGACTTCAGCGAGACAAGAGTATTGGCGTGTGTGCAGATCACTGACCGTACCTCAGGTACCACCAGAAAGCTTGGCTGTGACAAGATGGCCGCCTGTGATGACGTTCTAGACTCCGCCGTAAGACGTCTAAGCTTTGTTTGAAATCGTTCCCTATTCCCTCACTCACTATTCCCTATATAGTGTTTATGATACAGTGAACTATATAGGGAACGAACAAACGAGAATTCGGACACTACGCTGAACATTTCTCAACGTCATTTGTGTCAGTAAATACACGACCGCATTGCATTGTGGTATACAGGAGTAACACGTAGGGAACATCGTATGTTCACTCAAATTTTGGGTATTTTATAGTGCACTGTATAGTGAAAGGGAACGAACGGAGGGTGGAAATGTTGTAAAGCAATAGGCACACCGTGAGTGAACTCGATAGTAGGCTAAATTGCCGGCGAACCGAGCTACCGTCTCTAGCCTTCTCTCTGAAGGACGCTACAGTGTGTTGCATAGCAACCGCCGCACACTCTGCAGGCAGCCAGGAGGGACTACTTTTTTGTATTCGTTAAAAACAAAAAATGCTTTTCCGACTTTCTCGCTTTTTCAAAATCACACACCACAGCCTGTCGTGATCTGTTGCTTAAACACGTAGCCTACTGTCGAGTTCACTCACCGTGTGCCTATTGCTTTACAACATTTCCACCCTCTACATCAATCAACATGTTTTTAGGCTTCGGTGAACTACGCTATTGCTTTTATATATAAATAAACAACAGTTCACGTTAGGCGCGGAGTGATGCTGAACTGTAAACTGAACGGGCGTCATAGCTGTGTGTATACGCTCGTTATACAACAGTTGGGAACCAATCAGATCGCTTGATTTATGCCACCCGTTTTATAAATATATATAATCTAGTGTTCTATATCTATATCTATGGCTGCAGGACGCTGCAGCAGACGGGCGTGAACGCCGGGCGCCTGCGGACGCTGTCCGGGTCGTGGTTCAGCGAGGAGCGCAGCAAGCGCCACCGCAGCGTC
>NC_140290.1:2313404-2335904 GCF_964030765.1 Micromesistius poutassou | reverse complement strand
GAGGTGAGGAGGAGGGGGGGGGGTGAGGGGGGGTGGGGGGGGGTGGGGGCTAGCAGGCGGGGGGGGGGCGCCGGCGCCAGGGGGGGCAGCGGCGGGGATGACATGAGGATGGTCTGATGAGAATGGGAGTCAAATAGAAACAGACTAGAATCTGATGAGCCAATCAGAAGAGGTGACAGGTGAGGTGAGGGGGGGGTGGGGGTGAGGGGGGGTGGGGGGATGGGGGAGGGCTAGCATGTGACCTCTCACCTGGATTGTGAGAATGAGAATGAGTAACACTTTGGCTCCAGAGATTGTGTTTGTTTGTTTGTTTGTTTGTTTGCTCGCTCACTCACTCACTCACTCACTCACTCACTCACTCACTCACTCACTCTCACACACACACACACACACACACACACAGATAAACATTATTGGGATACGATGAGACATTATTGATGAACTTATGAAACAAACGTGTGTGTGTGTGTGTGGTGCGTACATATCTCAGGTCAGAGCTACGGTGACGACGTGGCCTGGATGGACTCGACAAAAGAGGAGATTGCCGTCTGGGACTCGATGATTGAAAACCCCCAGACGTGGATTGACGCCTCACTCCCAATAAGAACAAACATATTACTACAGAACAATTGACTCTCTTAAAACACAAACACTAACTCAAAGTAGCTCAAGGGCCTCTGCATTTCAGGGTATTTTTCCGCGCCTGTTTTTTCTAACTAAGATATACTAATGGGCATTAGTTGAGTATTTACAGTAAACTAATTACGTAACTAAGCTTGGTCTTTCGCTGGCATTTCATGTGCTGGCAAATGTGTGCATTGACCTGTCAAGGGCTTCTAGTAGGAATTCCTTGCTGATGAGCCTATTTCTGTACATTAGTAAATAAATATTACGCCTTCAGAAAACCTGTTTGGAAAGCTGCATGTGTGCGCAGCCATTGGGAATGTTTACTGTCTAACCGACCCTGAAGATATAATTATTTGATTATGTTCAAGCTGGGTTAATCAGGTAAAGTATGTGCGCGTGTGTGTGTGTGTGTGTGTGTGTGCGCGCGTGTGCGTGCACGTGGATGCATGTGATTGTATGTAAATATGTCTGAGCCTGCTCTAGGCTGAAGCTCAGCACTGGTTTCACAACCATCTGAGGATTATCCTACTGCGGTCACGTACGCCACCGTCGGCGGTCAGCTGGGTGGCGGTCCTACAGACCTCAGGGTTCACACTTGGGTGTAGAATGAAGATAACGGATGCATTATCAGAAGTTTAGAAGACTCAAGAATGAAGAGTTTGTTTATTCTGGTTCTACAAATGGTCAGCCGTAATTATTACGCCAATAAACGCTAATAATCGCGGGCACACTCCTTGGCCGATTCGTCTCGCATCTTTTCCATCTCGCCGACGGGGCCCTGCAGTGTTTTGTCTCTAGTCGTTTTTCCGTGCGGCGGCGTTGTGTTCTCCTCAGCCACCGTTCATGTCGTTCCCTGCGTTTGTTGGCGTAATAACGGCTGACCACTTGCAGAACCAGAATAAACAAACTCTTCGTTCTTGAGTCTTCTTCAACTTCTAACGATGCATCCGTTATCTTCATTCTACATCTAAGTGTACATTTCAAGGTGACATGTTATACCTACGCTGGGTAGATCAGCCTACCAGCCGACCCAGTGTAGGCTGGTAGACTGATCTACCTGTATCTATCACTGTAGCGAACGCTGCTCACCTTTCCGTCACACATCCAGGTGGACACGCCCACTCGTGATGTCAGAAGAGGCAGATTTTCAAAACGGCTCGTAACGGCCGTAATCACACGCACACCTGGTACAATACTATGTGTCACCTTTTAAATGTACATTTAGATGTAGATTGAAGATAATGGATGCATTATTAGAAGTTGCTACCCGGTGGTATAATATGTCACCTTTAAATATTTAGCTGTTGTCTATTTAAGAATAAGTATAGCCTACGCATCAATACCCAGTCTAATAACATTATCACTGGTATAATAGTAGTATTTGTAGTGTGTATATATAATAGCATTGTTTGACGATCATAACGAGGGATTTGGACGATCTTATCGCATCAAATATGCAAAGATTCACCGTAGAGCTCTGCAGAAACAGGTACTTTATTGACTCACACATCCAACGGGCCTTGAACCAACAACCACACCAGGGGAAGGCGGGGTGTAGACACTGTTGCCAGATTGGGCCGATCTAGATTTCCCGCCCAATCTGGCAACACGGGTGTAGACCCGGTTGCTGTGGAGACGCGGCATGTTGTCAACAGCACATGTGTGCGCGCTTGCGCTCCGCCGCAGAAATGTCTTCTCTGAATAGAAAACAAATACAGAATCTTGCAGAAACGATATCCAGACAAGTCAAGCACTGTAAGTACCGGGGGGGGAGGTAATTTAATTTGTTCATTAATTTAATTTAACAAGCATGTCGACAAAGGTCTGGACTTTAGTGAGCCGTCCGTTATTACGCTAAAGGGGCCAATCTGCTACTGTTTACGTTACTTCTTTAAAAGCGCGTTCACACCAAAAGCGTGGAAAAAGTAAATTGTCATAATAACCTTTACTGTGCGTTCACACCAAAAGACACAAATGTCGCCGTGTAGCGCGACACAGCAAATGTTGTAGCGCGACACAGCGAAATCTGTCGCTGTGCTTAATGTGTGCTTATTTGTGTGCACTTAACGTGTCGCGGGGCGAATTTTGTCGCGGAGCGTTTTGCCTGCCAACGGTCATTCATGCCAATTCATTCTCATCAACCATGGCCGAGATGTGTGTCTGTACCTGTTGTGGAAGAGGGAGAGACGTCGGAATGCCCGTCGTTTATGGGTTAATAATATAATCCGGAGGCGCACACCGCTTTGTGCCATGATATTATATATATCGTATATATTATATTATATAGATATTTATATATTATATATAGATATAGCGCTCCGGGAGTCACAAACGGCAACAATCACTTTCTCCTCCAAGCTGCGGTTCACTGAACGGTTGAACGGTGATTGGCTGTTTTACGTTACTTCACCCAGGGAGTGAACTGATTGGCTGTTACTTGACGTCACCCAGGGAGTGAACGCTGATTGGCTGTTTTACGTTACTTCACCCACGTTACCCACAGGCAGTGAACGCTGATTGGCTGTTTCAACGCGAATGCCGCGGAAAAGTTGAAATATTTCAACTTCTGCGACATCTGTCGCTCATTTGCGCGACAAAATCCACGTGAACGCGCCCGCCCGTCTTGGGGAAAACTGTCGCCCCGTCAATCAAATCTTGTCGCGGGTCCCGGCGACAAAAAGTGTCGCCCTACTGTGTGTTCACACCGCACTTTGTCCCATTTCGCCTATTCGCGCGAATAGGCGAATGTTGCCGCGCGACAAATCATAATCTGTCGCTGTGCATTTTTGTGTGCATTCGCGGGGCGAATTTTTTTTTTGCCTGACAACGGTCATTCATGCCATTCTCATCAACCATGGCCGAGATGTGTGTCTGTACCTGTTGTGGAAGAGGGAGAGCCCGTCGTTTATGGGTTAATAATATAATCCGGAGGCGCACACCGCTTTGTGCCGTGATATTATATATATCGTATATATTATATGATATAGATATTTATATATTATATGTAGATATAGAGCGGGAGTCGCAAACAATCACTTTCTCCTCCAAGCTGCGGTTCACTGAACGGTTGAACGGTGATTGGCTGTTTTACGTTACTTCACCCAGGGAGTGAACTGATTGGCTGTTACGTGACGTCACCCAGGGAGTGAACGCTGATTGGCTGTTTTACGTTACTTCACCCACGTTACCCACAGGGAGTGAACGCTGATTGGCTGTTTCAACGCGAATGCCGCGAAGAAGTTGAAATATTTTAACTTTATTCGCGGGGCGAATTATTCGCGGCGCGAATCCACGTGAACGCGCTCGCCGTTCACGAGGAAAAATTTCGCGCTGTCAATCAAATCTTGTCGCGCGTATCGGCGAAAAAAAAATTCGCCCGATTCGCGTCTCCACGTTCACTTAACATTGAAACGTGTCGCGGGGCGAAGTGCGGTGTGAACACAACACTATACGCGTCTCTACGTTCACTTAACATTGAAACGTGTCGCGGGGCGAAGTGCGGTGTGAACACACAGTTATGGCGCGTTCCAGGCGGCAGGCGCCTGGAACGCGTCTTATACGTTGACTTTTGTATGAAGTCGCGCCGCCCTGTCGCTTTTGGTGTGAACAAACACGGCTTTATATTATATCACGCTTTCACACGAGCACGTGTTCATTGATTCACGCAGTCAGTAGAGCCGAGGCGGAGTGCCTGATCCGGCTCTTCAACGGGCTGGTGGGGGACGCGGCGGCGTCGGGGCGCGCCGTGCACGGCCTGGACAGAGGCCGCTTCAGGAGCGTCCTGCACAACACCTTCGGGATGACGGACGACATGCTCATGGACGGGGGTAGGAGGACCGGTGTTGCCAGATCGGGACATAAAGCCGCGTTCACACCAGAAGCGACGGGGCGACGCGACTCCGCATACGAAGTGACTTCGTATGCGGAGTCGCGCCGCCCCGTCGCTTTTGGTGCGAACGCGCCACAAAGGATATTATGACAATTAAAGACAATTAAAAGTGTCCTTCACTAATAGTAACAGCAACAATAGTAATAACGCCAATGAAATGCGAACCTTTGTGTTCAGAGATAACGTGAGTGAGATGGATCGAACGTTGTTTATTTCAGTTTTTCGGGCGTTTGATAAGGACAACGACAGCTTCGTCAGCATCAGAGAGTGGACCGAGGGACTGTCCGTCTTCCTTCGTGGGACCTTGGCCGAAAAAATCAAATGTAATATATACTACAGGCATGCTTTGTTTTAAGGATGACAAGAAACGAGTCAACAACCCCGATAGCCTGATAGTTGTTTTGTCTCTCTGACCACCAGACTGCTTCGCCGTGTACGACCTGAACGGCGACGGCTTCATCTCCCGAGAGGAGATGTTCCACATGTTGAAGAACAGTCTGATCAGACCGGTGACGGAGGAAGACCCCGACGAGGGCATCAAGGACCTGGTGGAGATCACGGTCAAGAAGATGGTAGGCCTGAGCTCCGCTGGGAACTTGGCTCGGGATTCAAAGGATTGCGGATTGGCCACGCTCATTCATCGTTGTCATAAATAGAAAAAAATCAAATCGGTCTAATCGAATTATTCTCATTTTCGATCGCTCACTCCGTCGACTGAACCTTCCAGAGTCTTTTAATGTGATTCCGCACGCGTCAGGTGATCTGAACGACCTTTGTGTATGAAGGGGGCGTTCTCAATTAACTCGCAGGTTTAACTTTCACAAAATTCGCAATACATTTTTTTTTTTTTAATTGATTTCTCCTGTCCACAGGACCAGGACCACGACGGCAGACTCTCTTTCATGGACTTTGAGACGGCAGTGAGAGAAGAGAACCTCCTACTGGAAGCCTTCGGAACGTGTCTGCCTGACGCCAAGGTGTCCATCACATAGAGCCGACGCGTTTGGATCTCATCTCCTGAGATGAGACATCCTGTTTGACCTAATCCTCAAACCTCTCTTGTTTTCAGAGTATTCTGGTGTTTGAGCAGCAAACCTTCCAGGATCCGTCGGAACGCTGAAGAATTTGAATTCGGGACTGTGATTTTTTTTTTTTTGTTTTTAATAAAAATATATTCCAAAAATGTGTTCATATTTTCTCTTAGAGAAAGTGTAAAGATAAATGCAGAAATAGTCTGGATGGGCGATAAAGGTCTCCGTCAAACACCACAGAAGGTCTCAAATCCTACGGCGAGGTTTAGTCTTCTTCTCCTTGGTTGGTTTGTTTGCAGGAACTGAGTCCACCTAAGTAGAAACAAAATAATACTTCTATTATAATTATAGTAATAGTTATTATTATTAATAGTCTATAGCATTTTTTTGAACGCCTTTTTCTCTCTCAGAGACAGGAAGGTACGGGAGAGAGACATGCCGCAAAGGACCACGGGCAGGAATCGAACCTGCGGTCAGGACAGGGCTCATTATGGTCCCACTTTCACGCAACGCAAGGGGGGGTCACGGACCCCTCACGTCCTTGCGGACCCTCCTTGCGTCCACCACAGGGGGCCGGACGTGCGCCTCTCCAAAAATTTGTAACCTTGGCTTCCGTCGAGGCGACGTAGCCGCAAGGGGCTGTGATTGGTCCGCTCACCTGAACCCGACGCAGAACCAGGACAGGTTCGGGACTGCGTCGAAGCGTCTGTGTGGGCGTTGCGCTGCGTTACGTGGAACCATAACTGATAGGCATGGGCTGATTCGCTAAACGATTCGGTCAGAACGAACGAATCCCGAAGGGCAACGACGAGAACTGATTCCCAAAACAAGAGAACTGATTCTTTTTTTTCTTCTTTTTTTTTTTAAACATAAAACAAAAATATGGTAATGTAAATAAAAGACACAAAGGAACAGAGCTTCGTCTCCCCTCGACTTCATATTGATTGAGTCTAAAACGTTCTCATGGTGGTTGAGGCAGCTTGAGACTGTTCTTCTTAAAACCACACACGTGTGATGCTCCAGTGGCGTCGTAGGCTAATGCTACAGAAATTAGCGGTTTTCCGAGCACCGTCACCGTCTGAGACCTTCTGGTGGTTTTAAAGGCTCCGTTTGCGGGCCTACCTCATATTTATAAGCAAAGCGGTGAGGCCAGACACCTGAGATTCCCTGCCAAATGACGTAACTCACCATATGACTTAACGAACTGAACAAACGATTTGTGACAGTGAAGGGAACTGAAAGAACTGATTCCCGGGAAAATAATAATTTTGCCCATGCCTGATAACTGACGGGGTACGCCGGGTACGCACTCTACCCGGTGAGGCACCAGGGCGCCCCGATAGTCCTTAACTGAATGAACATCATTCAATCAAACATTCAATCAACAGCAACAACAACACCACCCATCCCCGGAGCGCCCTACCCGCTTCAGCGTGTTCCTGATCTGGTGGACCGTCGTGTTCAGCGATTCGTCCTCCATGTCCAGTCGGGGGGGCGGGTCCTCGGGGAGCCGCGGACCAACCAGAGGAGGAGGAGCGTTCTCCCCCGCCACGTCGTACGACAACAACAGCGGGTCGCGGGGCTCCGGCGGCGGCGGCGGCGGCGGCTTACGCTTCCTGTTGCGCTCCAAGTGCTGCGCGGTCCTCGGCACAAACGCCACCGCGGAGCCTGACCCGGGCGGAGCCCCCCGCGTCTCCGTGTCCGGACGGTGGAGGGGTACCGTGCTGGTACCCGGCGGTGGCAGCGGCGGCGGCGGCGGCGGCGGCGCGGGGTCAGGGTACGCGTTGTGTAGCGACCCCATCCTGTCCTCCGACGGCCCGGCGCCGGCTGCGTGGCGTCCGTACCGCCGGCGGCGTTCCTGAGGGGGGAACGGCAGCGAGGGGAAGGCCGGGTGTTGGCCGGGGCTGGGTGGGGGCGGGGCGTCGACCGCAGCAGCAGCAGCAGCAGGACGTTTTCCGTCAGCTGATCCGCTGGTCCTCTCTGATTGGGCGGCGGGGTGGGGCGGTTTGGGGTCCTTCACCGTGGCGTCCTCTTCCGCCTGCTCCCGTTCTCTGGCTATGAAACGATGAAACGGCAAAGACCCGCCACGTTTCTTTTGTTTTATTTCACTGTAGTGTACATAACACATGGTAGGGGTGTAACCATGCACTCATTCGTTCCGAAGTTTTTCGGTACGGGTCGGAACGGTTTGATGCGCGTTTCATTTCGGTACGTACCGAGAGAGGGACGTCTCGTCCTGACGTTGTGTGGACGAGGGACCACGATGGGAATAAGTCCTGGACTTGATTGTGCTTTTATCCTCAAGTTGTATTTGATGTCTTTTCATTTGTGTGTAAGGCATTTGTTTGATACTATTTAATAAATCAAATCCAAAATCAAATCGTTTAAGAAAAATAAAATAATAAAAAACTGCTGTATCGAAAAACATACCGAACCGTGACTTAAAAAACCGAGGTACGTACCGAACCGTGACTTTAGTGTATCGTTACACCCCTAGTACATAGTACACATAGAATGCTATTGAACGTTTATACTCTCTTACGTTGGTATAACACGTTTATTCACCAGTTCCCAGCGGTTTGATACTAAATGACTCCCGTATTGAGGCGCTACACACCGATGTGCTGGCAGGTCCTGGTGACGTATCGCCGCCGGTCCTGTAGCTTCAGCCGGGTGTCGTCCACCGTCTCATACTCGGGAACGTAACACACGTGGAGCACCCCCCCGTAGAAGCTCTTCTCATCTAGGTGCCGCTTGGCAGCCCTGAAACAACATCAACAACAACAACAACATCAACAACAACAGGTTCTCCTTTAGAACCATTCAAGGCAAGGCAACTTTATTTATATAGCACTTTTCATACACAAGGCAGACTCAAAAGTGCTTCACATATAAACATTGTCATACAATGAAAGAAAAATAATAGATAAGTAAAAAGTAAAATAGATAGAGAATAAAGGCAAAGTTAAAAAAAAAAAAAAAACATTTTAGAAACATTTTAGAAAGGCAAAGTAAAAAAAAAAAAAGCATTTTAGAAAGTGAGAAAATAAAGGCAAAGTTAGTAATAAAATAAAAAATAGATAGAAGCATTGTAGATTTTAAGATTTAGCAGAAAGCTAAAGCAAACATAAAAGTCTTGTGTCAGAGTTAGAGTGTCAGAGTTTATTCCAGCTATTTGTTGCATAGTAACTAAATCCTGCTTCCCCGTGTTTCGTGTTGACTCTGGGTACAATTAACAGATTGGTGGAGGAGGATCTAGCGGCCTAGAAGGCTTAAGTAGTGGAAGCATATCAGTTAAATACTTTGGCCCTAAACCATGTAGAGATTCTCAGAGCGACATGTAACGTAACGACATGTAACGTAACAACATGTAGCCAATGTAACGATTTAAGAATTGGTGTAATATGTTCTTTGTTAGAACTCTAGCAGCAGCATTCATGTGGTCTGGATGTCAAAAGCAAGTGGGGTCCAGCTACAGTGAACCACAAACACCGTCATTCTAACCTCGCACTGGTGAGCTTCTGGAACTTGACGAGGTAGACCTCCGTGAACGCCTCGGCGGGGTACTCGTCCAGCGGCCGGTACTCATCGATCGCCCCGTACAGGGCGCAGCGCTGGACCAGTTCGGCCATCACCCCGATGGCCGGCACGCCCTGCAGCATCACGTAGCGGGACTCCAGGTTGATGGTGTACACCTGGCCCGGAGATATAATGAACACTGCGACACTGGTCCTAGTGTCGTTGACCCTACTGGCTATTGACCACACAATACAGACCAAGCCTGTTTTTTTTTTTTTTTTAATGGACGCCAAAGACACTCGTTTGTGGTATTGGTATTCTTAAACATTTGTAATGTAAATGACATGCACGTTTAAATTAATTGGGGATTTCTCTTGATGTTGGGATTTTGGGTTTGATTGCATATATCCGTGAGGGTATAAGGCTCTATTCCCTCTTACTCCTATGTTGAGATTAAGCCGGCTTCCTTACCTTTACCGCTTTAGCTTTCCTACCATCTCGGTATTTTGGTCGAGAAATGCAAACTTTCCTCTGTTCGTGGTGTTTGTAGACCTCAGGAGTTCTCCAGCAGTCTGCTTTCGGCACAGGGTCCGCCATGTCTGGGGAAAGACGTGCAATGTTTGCTTTCAAAATAAGGGTTGTGCTCGTCCGTCGTCGAGTAGAGGCTTTTACTTTGAAACTCGCGAAAAACGGTCCGCCTGGATTCACTTTGGCACACAGAGCGCGTCGATCGGCGATTAGTTAGGAACAAGCTAGCGTTCAAATGATAGATTATGAGTCATTTTAAATCATGTTTATCAATCAAGGCATTCAGCCGGTCACGGTAGTTTTCAATAACGCAAAAAACTGCTTCCTTCACCTCCCGCCGAACGTGATATCGCATCTGTCCCTGCATGAGGTGAGTAATGTGTTGTGTGATTGTGTAGCCTCGAACCGACTCAGGCCACTTCTGAGTAGACCTGCCAGTCCACTGCTAGGGTGGCTCTGTTAGTACTATTGGCGTACTTGTCGTATATTTCTGGTGTTTGTGGTATCAACTGGTTTGTTACATTCATTGCGTGTACTACTGTTATCTACTTCTTTTATATTTCGTCATCTGCATTCATGACTGAATTTGTACTATACTATATAAACTATATGGTACCAGACTTCAGTTTGACTTAAGTTCTCGAAACATCCTTCCATATTATATACACTTGCATATTATATACACACACCATACACACACACACACACACCATACACTGAAGTAACCTTCATTTAATGTGATTGCAAATTAAGGTCCCTAAATACTTCTTATCGGAAGCATTTATTGGATTAGACTCATTATACTGGCAATAACAATGTATTTGTTTCAATACCATGCACTGTCAGGCAATACATCAAAGTAGCCCAAGCTGAACGTCTTGCACGGTGCTTAGGTTATTACATTTATAAATATATAACGATATAAAAACGAGGATCCCGATTGTGCAATGTTGTTGTAATGTCCTTGTTAATTCTCATGGTGGCGACAAAGTATTACGTAAGAAAAGCAAAATAAAGTTGCGCACTATTCTATTAACCGGCCACCAGCTTTATTTCAAACTATAAAACAGTAACCGTACGTCACCAGTATGACTTCAAATGACTTTCAATTTATTGGTGTGTGTTTGTTGTTTTCGTATGTTTTCACACACCTGTGTGTGTGTGTGTGTGTGTGTGTGTGCGCACACCCACAGGCACACGCACACATATTTACCCACCGTAACACATCAACACCCTGGCCTGGTTTGTGTGCGGTAGAACCAGGCTCTGGAGCTGTCCTGGGGCCATGGGGCTCCGGTGTTCCTCAGCTGGACCAGGAGTAGGTTCTCCTCTGAGCCCGAGGAGCGCGTGGTGGAGCTGTGTCGCTGGCTGGGAGAGAAGCTGGGCCTGAGGGAGGGAGAGCAGGTTGGAGGGGCTTCTCTTACTACTCTGCAGCGGAGTGGACACTGTGTGTGTGTGTGTGTGTGTGTGTGTGTGTGTGTGTGTGTGTGTGTGTGTGTGTGTGTGTGTGTGTCGTGACTAGGGGGTGGGGAAATTAAATAATAGATTCTTCGATGCATAGTGATTGTCTCTAGAACGATTCCGTCTCGATGCAGAAAAATTAATAATCGTAAAACAAATATAAAAAAACAACAACATATATATATATATATATATATATATTTTAAATTAAATTTGTTCGCCTGCTGCAGAGCGCTAAAGAAAACTCTCTGCGCATAGAACCGACTTTATCTAATATAAAATATTAGATATAAATACCTTATCTAATATAAAATAGATAAAATATAGATATATAAAAATATTAGATAAGGTAATTCATCTGTTGATTGTCTTTAATGATCATCACACAAGTAGGAAGTGATTAGTAAACTCTGAGTAGCAAACTCGCAAAAGATGTATATATATTTTTGAAAATCCTGCATGGAAAATGTACATAAAATAGTTAATAGTTGTTGCATCGATAATCGTTTTAGAATCGAATCGTTGACCTGTGAATCTGAGTCTGAATCGAGTGGTGAGGTGCTGAGAGATTCCCAGCGCTGACGGTGACTGTGTTGTGGTCCCCAGGGCTTCCTGAGGCCCTGTCAGCAGGTCTCGTCCGTTCATCAGGTGTTTGTGGAGCCTCTGTCCTCCGACGACTGGGAGATCTTGGTGAGTTGGGACGATGGTCTGACGATGGTCTGACGATGGTCTGAGGATGGTCTGAGGATGGTCTGAGGATGGTCTGAGGATGGTCTGACGATGGTCTGAGGATGGTCTGACGATGGTCTGACGATGGTCTGACGATGGTCTGACGATGGTCTGACGATGGTCTGGGGCCTTTCAAACAAAGGGCCCATAGATAACATCCCCCAGTCCAGTGGACCGATGCATAACAAAAGTAGAGGACCAGTTTCCTCAAGTTAATCAATGATAAAGATTAATGAGTGTGATTCTATATATTTTTAGTAATAATAAAAATGTATACACTTATTTTCATTGCATTTGACCAAAGTGAATAACTCATTTTAAGTAACCAGGCCAATTAAAACAAGGCAGTCTCCTGCCACATCTCAAAGGGCAATGTACTGTGTGTGTGTGTGTGTGTGTGTGTGTGTGTGTGTGTGTGTGTGTGTGTGTGTGTGTGTGTGTGTGTGTGTGTGTGTGTGTGTGTGTGTGTGTGTGCGTGCGTGCGTGCGTGCGTGCGTGCGTGCGTGCGTGCGTGCGTGCGTGCGTGCGTGCGTGCGTGCGTGCGTGCGTGCGTGCGTGTTGATGATTGCTGCTTCATGCCGGCGGACACTTGGTAGGAGCTTCACAGCGCAGCCCTGGAGCAGCAGCTGTTGGACCAGATTAGAGTTGTGTTCAAGGACGCCGTGTTTCCAGTGTGGGTGGACCAGCGCACCGCCGTCTACATCAGAATCGGTCAGCGTCACTCAACGGAACACTCTCTCTCACTTTATCTCACGCTGGTTTTTTGACTCGACCGTTAAAGTAATGGCAGCCTGGCAACTCTTAACATCACCTGGGGTTTACACGTGAGATGTTTGTTTGTACATTTATAAACTTTATGAATTATTTTAAAAAATAAATCTTGCCATAAATCCATAAGCTGAAAACAAACCTTTAATTCAAGCCAGCTTCTAGTACTGCAATACCCTCAAACTAATCCTACTGACTTTGGCATTTTGTAAAGAACGTTTCAGCTTGATGCGGTCCTTTTTATTAAAGATCCAAACTAGGGATGCAAATTATCGATTAATTCATTAATCGTTAGTTGATTGACCTTATCGATCGATTAACGATTAACTGATAAGCGGCTTTTTTCCTGAGAACATACATTTCTCATGGTGTCTTTAACGTACAGCAAAATATTGCTTATATACTGAATAAAAAATGCACGTTATATTCCTCAATTAATGTTTTATTGTACCAGTTGGAATACGGTACAGATAATGCCATTTAACCTAAATAAATTCTGCACAGAAAATTGAAATACATAAAAAATTAATTGTGCACTGGCTCACAGTCAGTGCTACCCAACAATCCAAACCCCCCGTCTGGTCTCCCTCCTCCCCTCAGCCTCCCTCGACCCCGCCGTGGCCCACGGCCGCCTGGAGCCCTTCTCCGAGCTTGTCGTCTCCCCGAAGACCAGACCGGGAACCAGCGGCCTCCTCCGTCCTCCTCCTCCGCCGGGAACCGGCCGGGACCCGCCTCCGCCCCGCCGCCCCGCCGCCGCCGCCGCCCCCTCCTCCTCCTCCGGACCCCCGCGCCCCTCGCTACGGTCCCTGGATGAGCGCGGCGCTCCGTCGCCGCCCTCCGCCGCGCGGACCCGGCCGTGGGGCGGCGGCGGCGGCGGCGGCGGCGTCGCCGGCCTGACCGGCCTCGTGCGCTACCTCTTCACGGGCGCCACCGACCCCGCCAAGAAGGACGTGATGCCCTCCGCCCCGGACCTCCCCGCGCTGTTCGGCGCCTCGCTGCACAGGGTGTGCCACCGGCCCCCCGACGCCCTCTGCACCATCAACCCCGGCGCCGCCGCCGTGGTCCACCTGTTCCCCTGGAACGAGACCGCCGACGCCGGCTGCCCCGTCTTCTCCCAGTCGGCCGTCACCTACGGCCTGCTGTCCAAGGTCCCCTCCCCCAAGGAGGCCCGGGACGGAGCCAACAAGAAGGCCGCCGAGTCCAAGAAGAACGCGGGAGGCGCGCCGAAGGGCGGGGAGGAGTCGGCGAAGGAGCAGCGGCGGCGGCGGCGGCGGCAGCAGGAGGAGGAGGAGGAGGAGGAGGAAGGGAAGGAGGTGGCGGTGGCGGTGGTGCGCGTGGTGTGTCACCATGTGGAGGAGCTGCAGGATGATCAGAACCATGGAGAGATCCATTCTGGAAGAGCCTGGGTGAGTGTCCCCCGTCGTTTGCCCAATAATCCGGCTCATTCCAGTTCCCCCCCCCCCCCCTCCTTGGCCTGCAGCTCAGTGCTTATCAGCAGCCTTAGCACCGCAGAAATGTTGCGTGTGTGTGTGTGTGTGTGTGTGTGTGTGTGTGTGTGTGTGTGTGTGTTGTGTCGGTTTTTCTCTGCAGATAACGCAGCACTTGGCAACCAGCATGAAAATCGATCCCCACTCCACGGTGCGAATTCAGCCGGTGGAGTCGACGGTCGCCGTGGCCTCCGGCATCCGGCTGCAGCCTCTGGAGCCGCTGGTGAGCCACTGGACCGAGTTCACAGTCCGCCACGAGGCAGCGGAGGGGGCAAGCTGTCCCTCTCCCCCCCCCCTCCCCCCCCCCGGGGTTTGATTGCGTTGCGGTGTTTGTCTGGCGGCTGTCTTCACCTCCTCCCCGTTGTTGTTGTTGTTGTTGTTGTTGTTGTTGTTGTTGTGTTCAGCCCGAGGAGAGCGACGAGGCCATCCAGACGGCCTTCCTCGATTGGCTGCACTCTCAGAGCCACGAGCCGCTAGCCCGCCTCACCGCCCGCTCCAGCGTGGTCCTGCTGCACGGAGCCAACGGTAACGCAGTGAGGCAGCGAGCCGTGAGCCCGTGAGGGACGTTGTCTGCTCTTCAGGCGTTTAGTTGATACTTTCATCAAAAGCGCCTTACAGCGCGGCATCAGCAGCAGCTCAGGAGGCGGAGCGGGTCGGCTGGTAACCGCAAGGTCGCCGGTTCGATCCCCGGCTCCTCCTCCTCCTAGCTGTGAGTGTGGAGGTGTCCCTGAGCGAGACGCCCTCACCCTGACTGCTCCCTGATCCCGCTGGCTGTCGCCCCGCGTGGTCGACTCCGCCGTCGGTGTGTGAATGACAGTCAACACTAGAGCTGTCGAAATTGCTCAAAAATGACGAATATTCCCTCAAAAAAAACCCACATATATTCAAACTATTCGAATATCTATATTTGCGCATTACGTCAATAACAGGACAAACTAATACAACGAGACATAACTACTTGTATAGGTAGTTTATTTAAGTTTAAACATATTTGACAACATATTACCTACACAAAAATAAGTAAATGAACTAATGGCCAAGACCGCAGACCTCGCTCTCGCTCGCTCACTCACTCGCTCTCTCGCTCTCTCTTTCTCGCTCTCTCTCTCTCTCTCTCTCTCTCCCCCTCACTCTCTCTGCGCATACTGGTTTAAATAAAGAAAAACAATAAACGAATGCTGAGTGCTGATCAAGCGTTTTGTGCGAGCAGTTTAAGGTCCCGACTCTCATCGCTTGTCTCTCGCCTCTTGTCTGTTGTCTCGTAGCGTTCTGGTCGCCCACTCGCAACGCAGACCGCCGCCACACAGCTGTCGCGGGTGTGTTGTGTTTTTCCACATTCAAATATTCATTTTCACCTTTGAATGTCTGGTTTTTAAAAACTATTCGAATATATATTCAAATTTAGAATATTTGTTGACAGCCCTAGTGTAACGGACGCCAACTAGCCTGGTGCTAGCTGGCGGTAGTACGTTTGTAAACCCTCACACCCCCCCCTAGCCTTAAGAACGCTTCCAGCCGCTGAGTTAGAAGCCTCTGGGCTTTCAGCTCAGTGGTCACTCCCGTGGCGGTAGTGTTGTCGTAGTAGTTGGAGAGGTGGCAGGTTCGAGACCCGCGAGCGGTCGAACCGGCCTCTGCCACACCAGTCACCTCTGTGAAGCGCTCCGTATTACCATTCACCATGTCATCTATGGGACGGTACGGGTTAGGGCATCTTGCTCAAGGATGCCTACAGGCAGACCGGGGGTGTCATTGGGATTCGAACCCCAACCACTATGGTCCCTCCTTTTGAAATGAATAATGAAAGCACCGGCCTAGAGGCGGCGGTCATAGAGGCAGATCCACCTCCAGCGGACCAGGAGGACCTCCTGGTCAAACCACCCGTTCCAACACGCAGACACCAACGCCACTTTTTTTTTTTTTGTTCTTCCTTTCCTGCAGCTAAACTGGAGCTTGCTTTGACCGTGCTGCAGCCCGAAGCGGCGCAGAGCGAGCCCCCCGACCAGCTCTTCCTGTTGGCGCCGGCCGTCCTCCAGAAGGCCGAGATACAGGTAGCACAGGCTCCAGCACTCTGCACCCCCCCCCCCCCCCCTCCCCCCCCCCGGCCCAGAGCGCCTCCCCAACGACGCCGCCGCCGCCGCGCCGCGCCGCCGCTGCGCTCCCCGGTCTGCCGACCGCCGAGGTGGAGCCTGGACGACGCCCAACCCTCCAGGAGCCAGTGGGCCAGAATGCGCTCTCTGAACGGCCCTTAACCCCCCGTCCCTAATCCCGTTCTTCTAGGTCGACCGAGAGCCGCCAGCCGCAGGCAACGCCACCGCGAAGGCGGCGGCGGCAGACGGCCCGTACACGGAGCTCCCCCTCCTGGGTACTCTCGGGTGAGTTAACCCCCCCTCCCTCGTCTCCCCCCCCCCCCGTCTCCCCCCCGTCTCCCCTTGTCCCCCCCCTTCTCCCCTCTCGTCTCCCCCCCCCCCGTCTCCCCCACCCGTCTCCCCCCTTGTCCCCCCCCCCCCGTCTCCCCCCTCGTCTCCCCGCCCCCCCCGTCTCCCCTCTCGTCTCCCCCCCATCTTCCCCCTCGTCTCCCCCCCCCCCCCCCGTCTCCCCCCTCGTCTCCCCCCCCCCCATCTCCCCTCTCGTCTCCCCCCCCTGTCTCCCCCCCCCCCCCCCCGAGAGTGCCCATATCGCCTCGGCGATACGGCTGAAAGACATATCACGATATAACTTGATCATATTGATCAATATCGATAACTATTGATCATTTTAATGACCTAAAAAGACTAGGAATGACCACGCTGGATTTAAACACTTCTGTTTAACACTTAATACGACCTTCCACTGTTCTTCACTGATCAATACTCCAATGTCGACACAACGACGAAAAACACTCAAATATTGTCAATAAGTATGGAACCGTGTTTGTGTAACAAACCCAGCTGCTAGATTCAGTGCTCCAGTCTCTTATCGATATATATATTGAACATGTTTTATATTGACATTAATCAAAAGTCTATCACCATACGATGGTTTATTGTTTCGTTGCCTGCTTTGCTGTTGTGCTGTGGCCGTTGTTCCTCCAGAGGGACGGAGCAGCTGAGCGAGGCCGGCTTCCAGTTCATGTCCCACAGCCTGCTGGGCAGCCCTCTCTCCCGGGAGCTGGGGGCCCCCGGACGGGGCCTGCGGGGCGGGGCCCTGCTCATCACCGGAGCCAAGGTAGGGGCCAACGTGAGGACGTGATACCCAGTGTGTTCATGTGCAGGTTCACACTTCACGTGAACTAGTTCAAAGGAAAATGAATGAATTCACGTTCATAGTTTCACACCGGTTCAGTTTTGAACTGGTTCATCTTCAGTTCATTCAACAGTTTTTTTTTTAGAAACCGAAGAAAAACTGTGGGAGTGAGTATTCTGTGCTTCTCTTTTAAAATGAATCCTCTCCATTACCCGCTGCCCATCACTACCATCTCAGATTGTTGTGGATATTATTTGTACACCTGTTTCATTCATCACAACTAAGGCAGTAACTCTATCTAATAAACACGTCATCTGGACCCAAGCGTCAATTCAGAACGTCACAAAATCTGAACTAGTTCAAGTTCAAGTTCTTTAGTTAAAAATACGTTACGTTCAGTTCAAAGTTCATAGAGAAATGAACTTGTTCAATGAACTAGTTCTTTTGAACTAGTTCATTGAACAACACTGCTGATACCTATCATAAGAGTCCTCTCCCTCAGAAGATGGATGTTATCCGTCTGCCTGGTCTGCGTTGGGGAACGCGTGCGTGCTCACGTCCCTCGCGGGAGCCTTTGGGAGACGATAATACAGAGCGTGTGTGTGTACCGTAAACTGTTTGTGTTCAAATATACACGGCAACGCGGGTAAGCCGCAATTAATAGTCGCGGCGATTCTCTTTGTGGAGTTGTTGTTGTTGTTGCTGCTGATGTTGTTGTTGTTGCTGTTCTTTGTCCCAGTTTTTCAACAGAATAAATTAAAAGAAAATGAAAGAAATTCCACAGTGACACCCCGAGCGCTGTTTCCACCATTACAAACAAAAGATTAAAGCAAAACACGAGAAGGGAAGCCCTGAATAATTAATAAAGAAAATAATGACTTGTAAGAGGGGCTATAAAAGCTGGATTAAAAAAAAGCGGGATTTTGGAAAGCCTAAACGGCTGTGTCTGTCTGTGCGTGTTGTGGCAACCCGCCCCCGTCCCAATCAACGTGATGCAGAGCGCCTGAGGAAGCCTGCTCAAAAGGCAGAGGCTTCCACATCCATTCAGGGCTCTCTCGCTCTCTCCTGGGGTGAACAGAGAGCGTCCAGCCGTTGTGGCCGTGCCACCCGTTTATCATTTTGTTCTTTTACAGAAAGACACTTTTATTGTTTGATTAAACGTGCCGTTGTGGCTCAACATCTAAAGCGGTTCGTGTGCTGTTTTAAGTACGGCGGGTTCACTCCCCGAGGCGGGTCGCCACAGTGTGTCGGAGTAGACGACCGTCCACCGCATTGTAGTCAACTCAATAAAGGGATGTCGAAGGAAGAGTTGATCATGAAACTGTCTTAACTTCCTGGAGGGGGACACCAGGAGATGGCTCTGCTCTGGTTGCAGCAGCGCTGCAGACCCTCCGTTCAGTGGGGCCAGGATTCTCCTGTTTAGTATTTAGTAAACAAAACATATTTCCCATGAACGTACTCCTGGGTTAAATGTATCTACCCATCGAAGCAGCGTCATTGCGTTGGCCCTAGTGAGCTTTCCCCCGTACGAGGCATTTAGCCTGGACCGTCACTCTCAGCACCGTATGGAAGATCATGTGTGTGCTTGCGTCTATGTGTGTGTGTGTGTGTGTTCTGGTCGACAAACAGACTGATCAGAGCTCAGATAAACCCGGTACTTGGAAGAGACATAGCGCCCTATCTTGCACCCAGTGCAATTGACTTTCTACCCCGACGCATGTCACGCGTTGCTAGTTTGCGCCCGGCGTAAAGCTGATTTTCCCCCGCAGGCGTCACTACACTTGCGCCTGGAGAGGCGTGTCCCGGCGTAAATGATACTTGGTGCTATTTTAGTGATCCAAAAAGCAATTGCGCCACTGACCGGCAAATACCTGGTCTAAATGCACTAGTGGAGAGCGCAGTTGGTGTTGCTATGCAACATAAGCAACATAAGCTTACACACACACACACGTAGGCTATACACAGCACAAACATGCAAATGATTAGCCTGATTTAAATATTATGATGTCAAAGATTGTTCATATGTGTGAAACTGCATAGAAATAGCGTGTGGATTATGGAAATATCTTTTTTTCCATAGGGGCTGCATGAATGAACACTTTAGTAGGCTAATGCCATAAAATAATAATAATAATAATAATAATAATAATAATAATAATAATAATAATAATAACAATAATAAACTCGAGCAAAGTTTATCCCAGCCTTCCAAAACAAAATCTTGTTTTAGCGTAAATGATAACGTTGGTTAAATTATTATAAATTAACAGCTGATACAGCGGTAAGAAGTTGTACTTTTAAATCAATGCATCTGCAAACACCGTACAGCAAACACATATTTTCTTGACACAGACATCGTGTACAAGCCCATAACTTTTAGGATTGATGAGTATTTGATCGTGAGATAACATAGTTTTACCGCGAGTGAGTGTTTAAAAGAATGAATGAATGGTGATGTTTGGCACGCAGTTCAATGATATGTGTGCACCCATCTGTTTAAACACACGCAAACTAAACACTTAATGCATAATACAGTCCATGGCAATGTAAAGTAACAGGGGGACACATGCATATTATGAACACAAGTCGATAACGATAATGTATACAATACTGGTAACAAACAATGTTTATTAATGTATTGCCGCATATCATTAAATAGACCCACAGTTGTGGCCACAGGACCGCGTCCGCATATCATGTATGTGTTAAGTTCTCTTTGCCGAAATTTACATGACGACTCAGCGTTTCTGAAGTTGGAGAAGAAAAACGCTATTCCATGTGTGAATTAGGCCTATTATTTGGCCATAAACTGAGCCATTTGAAGTTTGAAATTCATGTGGTCATGCATCTGTCTCAGCGGAGACTGCAAACGCGTCAAGTTGTCAAAATATCAACTCGTCAAGTCAAATGCCCTGGCTCTTAAAGGGGAGGGGAGATGGCACTCTCATTGGTTTATTGCACGTTACGCCCAAATTAAGCTACTTCAGACCAACCCATTTTAGATTTGCGTCGGGTTCAACAGCGCCAGAGATCCGCCCACAACGCTACTTGCGTTTTGCGTTTTCACATGTGCGTTTTAGCATGGACACACCACACATTTGCATAAATGTCGGTAGAACTCACTGAGCAAGAGTGGCTGCAGCCCGCTACTGCATTTACATTTACATTTACATTTACATTTACGTTCAGGGCATTTAGCAGACGCTTTTATCCAAAGGGACTTACAATAAGTACATTTGTCATAAGAAGTGAAACAATATATCACCGTCGGTACAGTAAAGATGTTCATAGAACCAAGTGCCAAGTACTAACAATCGCCAGGCTAACCTCATTCTCCGTATACAGTGATGGCTAGGCTACTGCAGATGCTACACAGCTAAGTACATGCTACACAACATGCATGCACAACACAATTAAGTACATGCTTCACAATTAAGTACAGTGAATGAATACAACCTGCATTAAGTGCGTTCAAGTGCCAGGACGTACAACAAACAATAGTGCAACAGACAGATAAGGGACTGAATGGCTCTGTAGAGTCTAGGTGAACTCTGACTCTGGTTTTGAGTCGTTTGCGGAAGCTGGTGAGCGACTCTGCGGCCCTGACGTCAGCAGGGAGCTCGTTCCCCCGCTGTGGTCCCGAGACAGAGAAGAGTTGTGATTTAGCTGATGGGCCCTTGGTTGCTCTTAGTGATGGCGGTACCAGACGTCCAGCTGAGGTAGTTGAGCGGAGGGGTCACGCTGGCTGCTGCTGCTGCTGCTCATGAACCTCTCAGGGTGACCGCCGCCGCCGGTGGTGGTGGAGGGCGTCCAGGCCTCTCACTAACCGCCCTGTCTCCCCCCCCCCCCCCCCCCCCCCCCAGGGCAGTGGGAGGAGCTCCCTGTCCAGAGCTCTGTGCAGGAAGGCTGGGGAGGAGCTGGACACGCACGTGGAGGTGGTGGACTGCAAGAGGCTGAAAGGTAGGCACGCGCACGCACGCACGCACGCACGCACGCACGCACGCCCACGCACATGCACAGACAGACACACATGCACATGCACAGACAGACACACACACACACACACACACACACACACACACACACACATACAGACACACACACACACACACACACACACACACACGTGGAGGTGGTTGACTGCAAGAGGCTGAAAGGTAGGCACACACATACAGACACACACACACACACACACACACACACACACACACACACACACACACACACACACACACACACACCCACACAACCACACGCTATGCACTTTCTATTTCTAGGGAAAAGGGCCGAGACCGTGCGGCAGTCCCTGGAGGAGACGTTGGAGCGGGCGCGCTGGAGGCAGCCCTCGGTGGTCCTGCTGGACGACCTGGACCACCTGACGGGCGCCGCCGCCACGGCGGAGCACGAGCACGGCCCGGAGGCCGTCCTACGGCAGCACATCGCTCAGAGTACGCACCGACGGCCCCCCCCCCCCCCCCCCCTTAAAACCTCCACTTGGTCTGGAGTGCCCCTCAGCAGTAAATCTTCCACTTGGTTTTAAGCCCGCATCGGACCTCACTACGTTTTGAAGGGTTGATTATGAGGGCAAAATAGCACCCCCCCCCCCCCCCCCCCTTAGCTCCCTACAGTAATGGGGACACCCTACCCCTGCACGAGAACGCACAAAATCTAGGGTTAGGGCTCAAATCGAGGGTATGGGGAGCTATTGGGACGGTTCATCTCACGTCCATCACATGATTGTTTATTCATATACGTCTGTAGAATCTCTCGGCACCTCGCGGTTCGATTCGATTCCGATTCAGAGGGCAACGATTCGATTATAAAACGATTATCGATGCATCTGGATGCAAAACATTTTTGTTTGTACATTTCCATGCCTGATTTTGCTACTCAGAGTTTACTAATCACTTCCTACTTGTGTGATTGATCATTAAAGATAATCAACAGATGAATTACCTTATCTAATATTTTATATTAGATAAAGTCGGTTCTCTGCGCAGAGAACCCGCAGGCAGAAAGGAGAGTTTTCTGTAGCGCTCTGCAGCAGGCGAACTAATTTAATTAAAAATGTTCAATAATTCAGATTTATTATCTTATCTGCATCGAGACGGAATCGTTCTAGAGAGAATCGCGATGCATCGAAGAATCGATTATATTTTTCCCACCCCTAATACACACTAGTATCCCAGTAGGCTAAATGTGTGTGTGTGTGTGTGTGCGTGTGTGTGTGCGTGCGTGT
>NC_140290.1:2295904-2308404 GCF_964030765.1 Micromesistius poutassou | reverse complement strand
CTTCATCTTGTTTTGTTTGTGTACACAGCCTGCGCATGCGCGCAACGTAGTTTTCGGCGGGTCCCGGCGTATGACATACGTCACGACCAAACGCTATTGCGATTGGTTATGGCAGATCCAGAGTGGCACTGGGCAGATCCAATAGTTTTAAACTTCAACAGACACCCGCCTCCAAGTGAGTGAACGTTTGCCAATTACAGCAGTTCCAGACCTTCTGTACAAATGAAATGAAGTACGATGGTCTGGTAGCACCAGGCTACGCGGCTACATCTTCTGAATCGAAATCCCCGCGGGTGGCGATCGAGGAGGTGACGTCGCCCAGCGTCTAAACGAGACTAAACAACGTCAGAACATTTCGTCTTGTTTTGGTCAACGTAAATGAAGACACATTTTAGCATCGTTTTTATTTTGTAAACCACATTAAGTCTGTATTTAAATTATCGTTATCGTCACATGACCAGCATTTTCGTTGCGTCTCGTCTCGTTTTCCTCACGTGATTAAAAAGCCAAAGTCAAAAAAAAAGTCAAAGTAGCTTTAATGTCAATTTCTTCACGTGTCAAACATACAAAGGAATCGAGAGGACGTTTACTCTCCCACGGTGAAACAGATAGTGTGCACAGGCACAACAGATAAGACAAGACATATCCTAACACTAAGTAAAACATTCAATTCAATTCCACATATATAGGACATTTACAAATGCTAAAAGATAGCCAATAAAATAAAATATAAAATAAAATATGCAGTGTAGGAATCTACTATGTATGACTATGTATAAAGGTTCGTTGACGACGATATTTAGTTATCATTTTCGTTGACGAAAGCAACACTAGTGGGCAGCAGCTCTGGTCCAGGCACCCGTCCTCCAAGACTCCCAACAAGGTGACCCCTGGAGGAGGGTTTGGACCGAGAGCAGAGGGGAGAGAACAACCTGCTCATATTCACTGTTGTGTTCTCCCTGCGCTCATATCCACCAAAATGAAATGGAGAGAGAGGGCTGGGCTTAGCTCAGGAGGTGGAGCGGGTTGACTTGTAACCGGAAGGTTGCTGGTTCGATCCCCGGCTCCTCCTCCTCCTGGCTGTGTGGAGGTGTCCCTGAGCGAGACGCCCTCACCCTGACTGCTCCTGACCAGCTGTGTGAAACGTTGTAAGTCGCTTTGGATAAAAGCGTCTGCTAAATGCCCAAATAAACCAGAATTTTGTCAATTGTAAAACACGTTCTGGTGTCTACCGCTATGTAGGGCTGGGCGATTAATCGAATAATGATTTCGATTTTAGCGTGAAACAGTCACCAAACTAATATAATCGAGTTGAAACGATTTATTTATTGATTTTTATTTATTTAAAAAATAATAATAATCTTTCTTTACAGAAATTTCAGAACAGCTGGATTCATATCTGGACATTATTTTCTATTTGACCATTTTGTGTATTTTTCTAAGGGGAAATTTCAAAGTTCTCATTTACAAAGTGTTTTTTTTTTCGGAGAGAAATTATGAATAAAATTTATTCATAATGAAATCGCGATTATTCACACGATTATTTTTGAGTTTGAAAACATGATGCATTTAATGCATCATGTTTTCAAACTCAAAAATAATCGTGTGAATAATCACGATTTCGTTATGAATCGCGATTATTCACACGATTATTTTTATAAAAAATAATCGTGTGAATAATCTAATAAGTGAATAATTTATAAAAATAATCACACGATTATTTTTATAAAAAATAATCGTGTGAATAATCGTGATTTCAATATTGACCAAAAATAATCGTGATGATTGATTTTTTTTTCCCATAATCGAGCAGCGCTCCTGCTATGTCCGGGTTACCCGTCTGCCTGGTGGAGACTAACCAGGGTCCCTCCCGGGTCTCCTCTGTTACCCCCCCCCCCCAGTACCCGGTCCTGTTCTCCAGACTCCCCATCCGTCACCGCTCCGGGGTCCTGCTGTACGGGGCCCCCGGCACGGGCAAGACCCTGCTGGCGGGGGCCGCCGCCCGGGACAGCGGCATGAACTTCATCAGCATCAAGGTACCCCCCCCCCCCCCCCCCCCCGCCCTCCCGCCCCCGCCCGCCTGGAGAGGGCCCCTGGAGGCCCCTGGAGGAACCTTCCCCCCCAGGTTCCTCCAGGGGCCCCAGGGGCCTGTGGGGGGGGGCAGGGTTAGAAAACCTGAGGCCAGCATAATGCGGGACAATCCCGCACACATTTCACTTTGTTGTCTGAAAGAAATTCTGCTGAAAGTCTGATTTAAAAACGCGACGGTGTGAATTCGGGGGTCTGTTGACTTCACTTGACGAACCATCTTCCGATTTCGGTGGTGCATCTGTACCTTTGTACTATCTTTGATCTGGCGACAAACGCACAGGAAGGAATTTAATGAAGAGAATCCCTTAAATTAGTGTTAGGGCCCAAATGTAAGACTAATTAAGCTCTTAAGGGGGGAATTCCACCCCATTCTGAAAGAGGAAATTGAAGCCCTGGTTCTCTAAAAGAATGTTGCACAGTGGCTTGAATTTAAATGTTAATATGCTTGCGTGTAAATATGTCTGTTTTCTAAATGGAAAGATACATTTCTAAGTCTAATATTTCTCCTATTTGGACGGAGAAACATGCAACTCATTTATAATCAATTATTTTCGTGGTTGGGCTTAAAGTTTAAAGCTGATCTCCAGAGAGGAGCGTCTCCCTGGAGGAGGTTTGAGTCTGTTGGGCCGAGCTGGTTGTAAACAGAGGACACTGACACACGGCTTTGGTTTCATCCCTCTCTCTACTACTCTACTCTACTACTACTACTAGGGCCCAGAGCTGCTCAGCAAGTACATTGGCGCCAGCGAGCAGGGGGTCCGTGAGGTGTTCCAGCGGTGAGTCAGCCCCCCCCCCCCACCCCCCTCCGTCCTTACAGAGGCCCCTCCACTGCCACCTCTTGATTATAAATGACTCCTAATAATATTTAGAATAACAATGATGAATTCGGTGTGTGAACGGGTGAATGTCAGTCAACACTGTGAAGCGCTTTGGATAAAAGCGCTTTATATAAATGAGGACCATATATTTATAGGAATGGACAAAGCGCTTCACAAAGAACCTAGCTCAAACCGACGAAACAGAACACAGGACAGAAGACGAACGTGCGAACGGGAAGAGTCCCACTGAAACAACACGCAGCAGGTGTTGACCCGGGTGTGTTCCCCCTCCCTCCGTCCGTCCTGCAGGGCCCAGGCCGCCGCGCCCTGCATCCTCTTCTTCGACGAGTTCGACTCCCTGGCCCCCCGGCGCGGCCACGACAGCACGGGGGTGACGGACCGCGTGGTCAACCAGCTCCTCACGCAGCTGGACGGGGTGGAGGGCCTGCAGGGTGGGCGCCCGCCGTCACACCACCGTCACACCCCCCCCCCCCCCCACCACACCCATAACATACACCTTCTACACAGTGTGGTCCTGGTGCAGGGTGGGGCCCACCGTCACACCACCGTCACACCCCCCCCCCCCCACCACACCCATAACATACACCTTCTACACAGTGTTGTTGTGCAAGTTCACACTTCCCATGAACTAAGTTCAAAGTTCAGTTCATGCAAAAGAAAATGAATAAATTCACGTTCATAGTTTCACACCGGTTCAGTTTTGAACTAGTTCATGTTCAGTTCATTAACAGTTTTTTTTAGAAACCAAAGAAAAACTGTGGGAGTGAGTATTCTGTGCTTATCTTTTAAAATGAATCCTCTCCATTACCTGCTGCCCATCACTACAATCTCAGATTGTTGTGGATATTATTTGTACACCTGTTTCATTAATCACAACTAAGGCAGTAACTCTATCTAATAAACACGTCATCTGGACCCAAGCGTCAATTCAGAACGTCACAATATCTGAACTAGTTCAAGTTCAAGTTCTTTAGTAAAAAATATGTTACGTTCAGTTCAAAGTTCATAGAGAACTTGTTCAATGAACTAGTTCTTTTGAACTAGTTCATGCACAACACTGCCTTCCTCACGGTGTGGTCCTGTTGCTGAAAGGATTCTATGATTTTTATGCTCATTTTGATAATAACTTTTATTATCAATATATATTATATAAATATTATATTTTTTTTTTTTGGGTCAAATGCTACCTATTTGCAATAACAAATACAGCTTATGGCTTCAGAAAGGCCAATAATAACGGTCTCGAGTGATAACTCGTGCGTCACGTTATGCGTACACACAATGAGCATTATTATTCATGAAGTGCTTTGTAAAGTTGTTTTCCACGTGCTTTTGGAACGGGCAGTGTTATGAAAGGTCATATAAAACAGGTTGCAGGCAGGGACAGGGGAAGGTGACTTTGGCCACTTAAGCCCAATCTGGCAGCTCATACACAACCCTGTGGACGCCTAAAGACCTGTCGCCTTTAGTTTACTGGACTTCACACCGCCACCCCCTCCAAGGACACGTCTTGAAAACCGTGTGTGTGTGTGTGTGTGTGTGTGTGTGTGTGTGCATGTGTTGTTATTAGGAGTATATGTGCTTGCGGCCAGCAGTCGTCCAGACATGATTGACCCTGCCCTGCTCAGACCCGGGCGTCTGGACAAGTCCCTGTACTGCCGCCCCCCTGACGTGGTGAGTCCAGCGCCCCCGCCTGCCTCAGCGGCCCTCAGTAGCCCTCAGTGGCCCTCGGTAGCCCTCAGTAGCCCTCAGTGGCCCTCGGTAGCCCTCGGTAGCCCTCAGCGGCCCCCTAAGTAGCCCTAAGTAGCCCTCAGCGGCCCTCGGTAGCCCTAAGTAGCCCTCGGCAGCCCTCAGTAGCCCTAAGTAGCCCTAAGTAGCCCTCAGTAGCCCTCAGTAGCCCTAAGTAGCCCTAAGTAGCCCTCGGCAGCCCTCAGTAGCCCTCAGTAGCCCTCAGTAGCCCTAAGTAGCCCTCAGCAGCCCTCAGTAGCCCTCAGTAGCCCTCGGTAGCCCTCAGCAGCCCTCAGTAGCCCTCGGTGGCCCTCAGTAGCCCTAAGTAGCCCTCGGTAGCCCTCGGTAGCCCTCAGTAGCCCTAAGTAGCCCTAAGTAGCCCTCAGTAGCCCTAAGTAGCCCTAAGTAGCCCTCAGTAGCCCTAAGTAGCCCTAAGTAGCCCTAAGTAGCCCTAAGTAGCCCTCAGTAGCCCTAAGTAGCCCTAAGTAGCCCTAAGTAGCCCTCAGTAGCCCTAAGTAGCCCTAAGTAGCCCTCGGTAGCCCTCGGTAGCCCTCGGTAGCCCTAAGTAGCCCTAAGTAGCCCTAAGTAGCCCTAAGTAGCCCTAAGTAGCCCTCAGTAGCCCTAAGTAGCCCTAAGTAGCCCTCGGTAGCCCTAAGTAGCCCTAAGTAGCCCTCGGTAGCCCTCGGTAGCCCTAAGTAGCCCTAAGTAGCCCTCGGTAGCCCTCGGTAGCCCTAAGTAGCCCTAAGTAGCCCTCGGTAGCCCTCGGTAGCCCTGCTGAAGAGCACCACCACACGGCCTTCATCTGCTCTTTAGTCACTGAGCCGAGCCGAAGCGACAGTGGCTCCAGATAGATCTAGTCTTTGTGGAGCCGGAGGGGCGAGGCGTCGTGTTCTGCCAGGCTGACCACCGACCGTAATGTTTACAACAACTGTGTGTTGAAATGCTATCCCTATAAAGATAGTTTGTCACGTAAGGTCTCATAGTGTCTACACGTAGATTTACCGCGTTGATGTTTTTCGGAATTCCTGAACAGTAATTGAACAGTGTTTCATCAACACATGTTGACTGTGAGCAGACATTCACCTCCTTTGAACAGTTTTCTTTCTTGGTTGGAAAGGTCCTAATTTATTGCTGATCCTCAATGTTGTTGTCTTTTTCATTAGTTAGTTAGTGAGTGATTTTCTGCCTTATTTCCTTATCTGCATGCATCTTCTATGTCATTAAGTATTTTTTTACTGAATCCGTTTTTTGCAATTAAGATTACCTTTTAAACCTTTATTAAGAAAGATTATATTTGAGCAAAACATTCATGTTTTTTTTTCAAGAAACAAAATTTAAAAAACAACATAAAAAAACAACAACATTCTTTAAAAACAATCCCAACTAAGATAAGATAAGATAATCCTTCATCAGTCCCACAGTGGGGAGATGTGCAGCGTTGCATCAGCAAAGAGCAGAGACCATAGTGCAAATAAATGAATAAAGACGACAGTAGTGCAAAATGCAATAAGACAGATACACAGATATTACACATAAGGGCTGTGTGTACAAAGTGTCCTGATTAAAGCTGTTGTTGTTGCTGCTGTGGCCCCCAGGAGGAGCGCGTGGAGATCCTGCGGGCCCTCAGCGGGGGCCTGGCACTGGCCCCTGACGTGGACCTGCGGCAGCTGGCCGAGGGCACCCATCTCTTCACCGGGGCCGACCTCAAGGCCCTGCTGTACAACGCCCAGCTGGAGGCCCTCCACGGCGGGGCCCCCCAGCCCCCCCCTGCACTGCAGGTCAGTACCCTCCACGCTGGGGGCCCCCCCGCGCTGCAGGTCAGTACCGCGCTGCAGGTCAGTACCCTCCACGCTGGGGGCCCCTCCGCGCTGCAGGTCAGTACCCTCCACGCTGGGGTCCCCCCCACTGCAGGTCAGTACCCTCCACGCTGGGGGCCCCCCCCGCGCTGCAGGTCAGTACCGCGCTGCAGGTCAGTACCCTCCACGCTGGGGGCCCCTCCGCGCTGCAGGTCAGTACCCTCCACACTGGGGGCCCCCCCGCCCTGCCGTCAGTACCCTCCACGCTGGGGGCCCCCCCGCTGCAGGTCAGTACCCTCCACGGCGGGGGCCCCCCCGCCCTGCCGTCAGTACCGTGCATGCTGATGGCGATGACGTCATCGTCAACGCCGTGTGACAGTGACGGGTGCGTGATGACGGATCACACCGGAGGAACGTATTCTGGGTCACAGCGACTGACGGAGGATTATTGTTTGTATTTTCCCGATCCATCTCAACTTCTTTATCTTGAAGCAACTGTAGGCAATTTAATTTTAAATGGCTTTTTTTTTTTTTGACATATTTGTATAGATATACCTAGATATAGATTATATAGATATACCTGCCAGTGTTTATTACCTCTTCGGTCAAACGCTCTTACCGAAAAAGTAAAAGGCCGGTATCAATAAGTCTGTCCAATCATTAATTCAGACTTAATGAAATGATCGGTGGGCTGACCTGTCTGTCTGTCTACCGACCTACCGACTGGCTACCACTCTGCCCGTGCACTCTCCCCGTGCACTCTCCCCGTGCACTCTGCCCGTGCACTCTGCCTGTGCACTCTGCCCGTGCACTCTGCCCGTGCACTCTCCCGTGCACTCTGCCCGTGCACTCTCCCCGTGCACTCTCCCCGTGCGCTCTCCCCGTGCACTCTGCCCGTGCACTCTGCCCGTGCACTCTGCCCGTGCACTCTGCCCATGCATTCTTCCCATGCACTCTGCCTCGCACTCTTCTCGTGCACTCTTCTTGTGCACTCTGCCCGTGCGCTCTCCCCGTGCGCTCTCCCCGTGCACTCTGCCCGTGCACTCTGCCCGTGCACTCTGCCCGTGCACTCTCCTGTGCACTCTCCCCGTGCACTCTCCTGTGCACTCTCCCCGTGCACTCTCCCTGTGCACTCTCCCCGTGCACTCTCCCGTGCACTCTCCCCGTGCACTCTCCCGTGCACTCTCCCCGTGCACTCTGCCCGTGCACTCTGCCTGTGCACTCTGCCCGTGCACTCTCCTGTGCACTCTCCCTGTGAATTCTGCCCGTGCACTCTCCCGTGCACTCCACTCTGCCCGTGCTCTCATTCCACATGACTGGAGGTTTCCTCGAGGCGAGGCAGGCCCGGTGCTCAGGCTAGGAGCTGGTCACGTGTTCAGAGGGGGAGGGAAGGGGGGGGGGGGGGGGGGGGGCGTTCGGTTGAAGCCTTTCAAAGGACTTCGCTCTGCCCTAGCTTTAACTCTGTGATCTCAACTTCACAGGATGGGTTGGATTTCATGCATGATTGCCCAAGTCACCTGTACCTCTGACCTGTAAAGGAAGCATACTTTGACCAAAGTCACCTGTACCTCTGACCTGTAAAGGCAGCACACTTTGACCAAAGTCACCTGTACCTCTGACCTGTAAAGGCAGCACACTTTGACCAAAGTCACCTGTACCTCTGACCTGTAAAGGCAGCACACTTTGACCTCAGTTGTAGAATCTGCAAGGCAACGTGTCCTCCACATTGGAGACATTTAAACGTTGGTCGATTGTTTAGAAAGTATACATGATAGAGACAAGTATAACCATTGTATATTATTGAACAAGGACACGTGAGGAAGGGTCTTGATTCTGATTCTGACTGATTTGACCAGTAGGCCCCTCGGAGTCAACAGTGCCAGCGGTGATGATGTCATCGCTCATGAGATCGCTCTGCTGCTGTCTCTGTGCGTCAGTGTGTCGTTTGGCGCGGCACCAAAGGACCGTGGTTAGGTTAGGGTCAAACCGGGTTCTGTCCCGTCCACTCTGAGGCCGACGCCAAAAATAGAAAATAAGTGACAACTTGAACTCGGTAAATCGCCTGCTGTGGGAACTTGACTTCAAGGTCACCACTGGTGCAGGGACGCGAGGGTGTGTGGGAGCTGATTGTCTGAGTTTGTTAGGGAGAGACGGTCTTGACGGACGTGTTGTTAATGACGACGGGCTCCAGTGCTACGATTTGTTGTCTGAAGCTTTGTGCGTGTAATCGTTTCTCTACACTCTTCACTGCTACGTCGTCCTTGGAGCGTTAATCTCCTCCTCCCTTGCTCCTCTTTAACACTGACGAGCGTTATAACTCAAACGCTGTTCCTCCAGTGGTGGATGGAGGATCAGTCAACGACAGTCAGTCCAAACAAATGATTCATGTTACACAGAACTTGTGAAGCACTAATCGCGTCACCTTGATTCAGAGCTCCTGGTCGACCCTTAAGCAGTTATCCAGCAGTAACAGGGTTGCTGTATCCAACTGAGCAGAACATTTCACCCAGCGGGACCTGTCGTGAGTGAACAGGCTTGGGGTTGCCTGAAGCGGTCCTCGTGGAGAGCAGTAACTTCGGATCCCGTCAGCTGTTGTGTCTGACGGGCGACGTACATCCTCATTAGCTTTGACATCTGTTTGAAGTTGAAGTTGTTTGTTGCCAAGAGGAAACCCCCTACAAAATACACGATATCGAAATCATGACCGGCGCACAGAAGACCTCACGACGGTCTGCGTTATCGGTTCATGATTACCCGGCTAAACATTACCCCAGAGGTCGACCTAGAGGACGATAGCCGAAGGTTCCCGGGAGTTGAACCTCCCTCCCCCCCCCCCCCCCCGCTGCCGCCTGCGTTACGACGCAGGCGTTACGTCGTAACGCTGGGGGGCTGTCGTAACGCTGGGGGGCTGTCGTAACGCTGGGGGGCTGTCGTAACGCTGGGGGGCTGTCGTAACCCTGGGGGGCTGTCGTAACGCTGGGGGGCTGTCGTAACGCTGGGGGGCTGTCGTAACGCTGGGGGGCTGTCGTAACGCTGGGGGGCTGTCGTAACCCTGGGGGGCTGTCGTAACGCTGGGGGGCTGTCGTAACACTGGGGGGCTGTCGTAACGCTGGGGGGCTGTCGTAACGCTGGGGGGCTGTCGTAACGCTGGGGGGCTGTCGTAACGCTGGGGGGCTGTCGTAACGCTGGGGGGCTGTCGTAACGCTGGGGGGCTGTCGTAACGCTGTAGTAACGCAGCGGGTCTCTCCTCCCCTCACCACCAGGAGGCGCCGGCCTGCGGCTCGGACAGCGACGGCAGCCTCTCCTCCTCCATGATCTTCCTGAACAACAACAACAGCAGCAGCAGCAGCAGCAGCAGCAGCAGCAGCAGCAGCGGCGGCGACGCGGCGTCGGAAGACGGCTCTGCGGGCGAGTCGGCGGCGGCGGCGGCGGCGGCGGCGGCGGCGCTGGCCCTGGACCAGTCCCTGGTGCTCCTGGAGCACAGCCAGCTGCCGGCGGCCGCCACCCGGCCCCAGAGGGGCGACAGCAGCGCCTGGAGGCTGTACTTCGGCAGCTCCTACGAGTCGGAGCTGGGCCACGCCTCTCCGTCGGCGCCGGTGAGACGCCGCCTTAGACCCTCTGAGCCAATCAGAAGCCAGAAGCCCCGTCTCACCAGAGATGGTGCTGTGGATTCCCCTCATTTGGTCTTGATGCTCCTCCGCCCCCCCCCCCCCCCCACCCTCCAGAACTCGTAATTATATTATAATTATATTATAATATAATAATAAAACGAGTAATTTATTAATTATATCAACTCAAAATCGCAAAATCGCGACTTGCAGCTCGGGTGTGTGACGTCACATCCGTCTCGTAAAAACGAGTGACCCCCGGGTTTTTCGTTCGATTTGGCACACGTTAACAAGACGAGTCGGAGCTCTGCTTTCTGAATCAAGAATCGGCATTGTTGTCATAGCAACATGGAGCGTCTCTACCCGATTTCAGCGGCACAAGCTACAAAATAGGCGGTATTTAACACATAATAAGACTGTAACGACATGCCTATAGGTAACAGTATACGGTGCTATGTGTACGACTTCTTCATTTGGTTACAAACAAAAACACAAGTGCTTAAAATAGTAGAAAACCACAATGTTTACTTACGTGTGATGCTCGGGGTAGCCATCTTTGTTACTGAACTCGGGGTCCTCTGAGTTCAGACGAGTTGACGAGTCGTTTTTCCGACCTCGGGGGCGTGCTATTTGCAACTTCCGGTTCGTAACTCGGAAATTCCGACTCGCTCGAGATCGAGTCGGGTGAACAAATAGAAGGCACCATTAGAACCTCTGAGCCAATCAGAAGCCAGAAGCCCCGTCTCACCAGAGATGGTGCTGTGGATTCCCCTCCTTTGGTCTTGATGCTCCTTCCCCCCCCCCCTCCAGAACTCCCTGGGGTGCGTGTCGGGCCCCGGGTCCACCACCCAGGACTCCAGTGTGGGGCCGCTGGCCCGGGAGTCGTCTGAGGCCGGCGGTGGCGGCGGCGGGGGCGGGGGCCCCCTCCCCCCGGTCTGCATGCCCACCCTGCGGGCCGGCTACCAGGAGCCACGCCCCGACGAGCTGCAGCGCCTCCTGCTGGACGTCAGCACGGTGAAGAGCAGCTACAGGACGGCCAACGTCGTGAGTGTGGGCGGGCGTAGAGGTAGAGGTGATGGGCGGGCCGTGGTGGAGACACGGCGGGGGGGGGGGAGGGGAGGAGTGGAGGGCGTGGCCATTGACCTGAGGCCACATAAAGGTCCCATGGCATGACAATTTCACTTTATGAGGTTTTCTAACATTAATATGAGTTCCCCTAGCCTGCCCGTGGTCCCCCAGTAGCTAAAGATTGCGTGAGGTGTAAAACGAGCAGTAGTTATCCTGCTCCGCCTTTGGAAAAAATGAAAGCTCAAACATGTCGATTTGGGATCTGGCCCCATATGTCGTCATATGGGGACCAGGTTACCTCCCCTTTCTCTGCTTGGCCCGCCCAGAGAATTTGGCCCGCCAATGAGACAATGAGCTAGGACCGTGTGAGCGCCACATGTGTGTGTGTGTGTGTGAATACACACACTGTAACGCATGTGTTCTTTGTTATTTGGATAACCGTTCTGCTGTTGGTGTTATGGCGCATAACACGCAACACAATAACGCAAGCTTGCATAAAGCTCCCATTTGGTGTAAAGACCAGACTGCGTCGGGTTCTGTGAGGTCTCTGGTATTTCCCCAACGAGAGTCGTAGTGGGGGTTATCTCGGCCATGGTTGAGAAGGAATTGGGAACCAGCGACATGGAGGAGAAAAGGATTGTTGCCCGGGATTGTCCACCAGAGCCCCGCTGCCCGTTGCCCGTTTCTCCTCCATTTCGCGGTTCAGTCTGTACTTAATATTGAAGTGGAAGAACCAGAGGCGTCTGAGAACCCGACGCAGTCGTTTGAGATTCACAATATCATCCGGAGGCGCAAACAGCTTTTGACCATGATAATATATATTATATTATATAGACATCTAAATATAATATGATATTATTTAGATCTAGAGCTCCAGGACTCCCGCCGGAGCACCCGGAGTGTTCAGTGTTCCACTGTAAACACTAGCGCGTGGTACCGTGGCCGCAAGCTGCTCAGGGCCACACCCCCACCCTCCACCACGACCCGCCTCTAAAAAACGGCACGTTTGTGGAGAGCTCATCGTGGGCGTGGCTCGTAGTGGCTGTAACTCTGCACCAAGGCTGGATCTCTTGAACGTCTTCAAGTACTGCATTAGGGGCCCACTGACGGCTATATTAAAGCATCCATGAAGTAGCATGCCATGGGGCCTTTAAGACCGTAACGCAAATAATGTGCAGATAAGAACAACCAGTTTGGAGAGCGATCACCCAAACAGTATTCCTGAATCCGTCGTGGTCTTCCCGCTTGCCGTGCAGGAGGAGTGCGTGGGCAGCCGCGCGGCGTCGGCGGCGTCCAGCCTGCTGCTGAGCCAGGCCCATCTCACCTCCGCCCTGGCCCAGACCAGACCCTCCCTGGGCGCCCAGGACTGG
>NC_140290.1:2275090-2295704 GCF_964030765.1 Micromesistius poutassou | reverse complement strand
GTGTGCAGAGAGGACTTTCATGTCCAGTGAAAGCTCGGTTTAACCCGAGCACACACACTGAAATAGGGATGAGCGAGCCAGGTCCAGGGGCCTGGGCGTCTATATTTACCAATGTCGTTTTCAGTGAGGGATGACAGCAAAAGCGCATTAAGTAAAATAAAAATACTGTCGAGAAAGACATCTCCCAGGAACCAGGGGACAGGAAACAGCAGAGACCTGCTGCTGCAATCTGGAGTCAGAGCTTCCACCTCTCAACGTGTCCTTGGAGATTTCCCTCTCAAACTTTTGACTGGTTTCAAGTCTTCGGAAGAGTTAGAAGGCATCAGAGGCAACAAACTTAAAACATGAAGCTGAAAGAATCCAATTCTACTGGAGGTTTGGAGAACCCGTTGTTAACTCCAAGGACACACAGACATCAGATCAGATCAGACGCACCGTTAGACCAACTGCCACCTTGCCAGCTGCTGTGACTATAGGATCTGTCATCTCTTCTGTATTCCGCTGAGATCAAAGCAGCAGACTTTCAAAACATTCTACCGTCTTATCTTTGGTACAGCGTTGCCTTATAGACCAGTCTGTGGATGATCTATAACCAAGGACAGGATAGGCCAGGTGTGACAGTGTTTACTGACCCCATGAAAGGTTCTTGGTTCAAACTCCAACGCTGCAGTCCTGTAGCGGGAGGCGTCCTCGAGCAAACACACCGGCCGCACATGAATAGCAATGCCTTCATGTGATATGTTGGATAATATGTTATAGGGCTACATGAATGACATGGATTACACTGTCGGTGGTCATTTGAAAACAGAATTGTACTTTAAAAGATCATATAAGCAGATAAGGGACTGATAAAATAATATATTTTCAAATCCTTTAAGAGACTTTGGAGAAGTCACGACTGGAGGAGAAAAAACCCCAGACGATGGAAGTGAATAATCAATTCATTTATTAAAGTCCTTCAATCATCTCCAGCACTTACTCTTAATTACACACAAGCCATCCTCTGATATGATACATATTTACATTATTAGTCACAGCGCTGACGCCGCGCGGGAACGGAATCATTCCAATTAACTCACATGTTTACTAATTAAGTTAATTTAAAAAAACGCAGCCAGATTTGCATTTCCCTCAAATCCCAGCACTCAGAATGAGGTGCGGTGGTGCGGTGGAGGAGGACCTGGGGGGTCCGGTCAGGCCAGTGTGACCCGCTGTCCGGGTTTGAACAGACCCAGGCTGCGGGCGCCGTGTCCCCCCGGGTTACCGAACGCTTCGTACCTGAGGAGACAAGGAAACACACGTCGCCGGGTCAAATCCCATTTCCTCGGTTATTTTTTGTGGCAGCAGAATGAAAACGACATTTCTTCTTCACGGGCGTGTTGACTCCAGGGACGTGGAACTCACCGAGGGTGGCTTTGTGTCAATGCATTAAAAACAGACAGCATCGGCACTGCGTATGATACTGCGTATGATACTGCGTACAATACTGCGTACAATACTGCGTATGATACTGCATATGATACTGCGTATGATACTGCGTATAATACTCGGTGCACCACTGAACTTGCCCGCTGAATAATTCAACAGTTAAATGATGATTAATCGTTTTTCGCATATAGACAGTAGGGGGGGGTGACAGTAGGGGGTGACAGTAGGGGGGGGGGTGACAGTAAGGGGTGACAGTAGGGGGGGGTGACAGTAGGGGGGGGGTGACAGTAGGGGGGGGGGTGACAGTAAGGGGTGACAGTAGGGGGGGGTGACAGTAGGGGGTGACAGTAGGGGGTGACAGTAGGGGGGGGGGGTGACAGTAGGGGGGGGGTGACAGTAGGGGGTGACAGCAGGGGGTGACAGTAGGGGGGGGGGGTGACAGTAAGGGGTGACAGTAGGGGGTGACAGTAGGGGGGGGGGTGACAGTGGGGGGGGGGGGGTGACAGTAGGGGGTGACAGTAGGGGGGGGGGGGTGACAGTAGGGGGGGGTGACAGTAGGGGGGGGTGACAGTAGGGGGTGACAGTAGGGGGGGGGGGGGTGACAGTAGGGGGTGACAGTAGGGGGTGACAGTAGGGGGGGGGGTGACAGTGGGGGGGGGGGGTGACAGTAGGGGGTGACAGTAGGGGGGGGGGGTGACAGTAGGGGGGGGGGTGACAGTAGGGGGGGGTGACAGTAGGGGGGGGTGACAGTAGGGGGTGACAGTAGGGGGGGGGTGACAGTAAGGGGTGACAGTAGGGGGGGGTGACAGTAGGGGGTGACAGTAGGGGGGGGGGGTGACAGTAGGGGGGGGTGACAGTAGGGGGTGACAGCAGGGGGTGACAGTAGGGGGGGGGGGGTGACAGTAGGGGGTGACAGTAGGGGGTGACAGTAGGGGGGGGGGGGGTGACAGTGGGGGGGGGGGGGTGACAGTAGGGGGTGACAGTAGGGGGGGGGGGTGACAGTAGGGGGGGGGGTGACAGTAGGGGGGGGTGACAGTAGGGGGGGGTGACAGTAGGGGGTGACAGTAGGGGGGGGGGTGACAGTAGGGGGGGGTGACAGTAGGGGGTGACAGTAGGGGGTGACAGTAGGGGGGGGGTGACAGTAAGGGGTGACAGTAGGGGGGGGTGACAGTAGGGGGTGACAGTAGGGGGTGACAGTGGGGGGGGGGGTGACAGTAAGGGGTGACAGTAGGGGGGGGTGACAGTAGGGGGTGACAGTAGGGGGTGACAGTAGGGGGGGGTGACAGTAGGGGGTGACAGTAGGGGGTGACAGTAGGGGGTGACAGCAGGGGGCTGTAGGGCAGTGGGGCTGTAGGGTAGCGGGGCAGCGGGGCAGCGGGTGTGGGGGGGCACTCAGAGCACTCACAGGCTGCTGAAGCGCTGCCAGTCCTGGGCGCCCAGGGAGGGTCTGGTCTGGGCCAGGGCGGAGGTGAGATGGGCCTGGCTCAGCAGCAGGCTGGACGCCGCCGACGCCGCGCGGCTGCCCACGCACTCCTCCTGCACGGCAAGCGGGAAGACCACGACGGACTCAGGAATACCGTTTGGGTGATCGCTCTCCAAACTGGTTGTTCTTATCTGCACATTATTTGCGTTACGGTCTTAAAGGCCCCATGGCATGCTACTTTATGGATGCTTTAATATAGCCGTCAGTGGGCCCCTAATGCAGTACTTGAAGACGTTCAAGAGATCCAGCCTTGGTGCAGAGTTACAGCCACTACGAGCCACGCCCACGATGAGCTCTCCACAAACGTGTCGTTTTTAGAGGCGGGTCGAGGTGGAGGGTGGGGGTGTGGCCCTGAGCAGCTTGCAGCCACGGTACCATGCGCTAGTGTTTACAGTGGAACACTGAACACTCCGGGTGCTCCGGCGGGAGTCCTGGAGCTCTAGATCTAAATAATATCATATTATATTTAGATGTCTATATAATATAATATATATTATCATGGTCAAAAGCTGTTTGCGCCTCCGGATGATATTGTGAATCTCAAACGACTGCGTCGGGTTCTCAGACGCCTCTGGTTCTTCCACTTCAATATTAAGTACAGACTGAACCGCGAAATGGAGGAGAAACGGGCAACGGGCAGCGGGGCTCTGGTGGACAATCCCGGGCAACAATCCTTTTCTCCTCCATGTCGCTGGTTCCCAATTCCTTCTCAACCATGGCCGAGATAACCCCCACTACGACTCTCGTTGGGGAAATACCAGAGACCTCACAGAACCCGACGCAGTCTGGTCTTTACACCAAATGGGAGCTTTATGCAAGCTTGCGTTATTGTGTTGCGTGTTATGCGCCATAACACCAACAGCAGAACGGTTATCCAAATAACAAAGAACACATGCGTTACAGTGTGTGTATTCACACACACACACACACATGTGGCGCTCACACGGTCCTAGCTCATTGTCTCATTGGCGGGCCAAATTCTCTGGGCGGGCCAAGCAGAGAAAGGGGAGGTAACCTGGTCCCCATATGACGACATATGGGGCCAGATCCCAAATCGACATGTTTGAGCTTTCATTTTTTCCAAAGGCGGAGCAGGATACCTAGTGCTCGTTTTACACCTCACGCAATCTTTAGCTACTGGGGGACCACGGGCAGGCTAGGGGAACTCATATTAATGTTAGAAAACCTCATAAAGTGAAATTGTCATGCCATGGGACCTTTATGTGGCCTCAGGTCAATGGCCACGCCCTCCACTCCTCCCCTTCCCCCCCCCCGCCGTGTCTCCACCACGGCCCGCCCATCACCTCTACCTCTACGCCCACACTCACGACGTTGGCCGTCCTGTAGCTGCTCTTCACCGCGCTGACGTCCAGCAGGAGGCGCTGCAGCTCGTCGGGGCGTGGCTCCTGGTAGCCGGCCCGCAGGGTGGGCATGCAGACCGGGGGGAGGGGGCCCCCGCCACCGCCGGCCTCAGACGACTCCCGGGCCAGCAGCCCCACGCTGGACTCCTGGGTGGTGGACCCGGGGCCCGACACACACCCCAGGGAGTTCTGGAGTGGGGGGGGGGAAGGAGCATCAAGACCAAAGGAGGGGAATCCACAGCACCATCTCTTGTGAGACGGGGCTTCTGGCTTCTGATTGGCTCAGAGGTTCTAATGGTGCCTTCTATTTGTCCACCCGACTCGATCTCGAGCGAGTCGGAATTTCCGAGTTACGAACCGGAAGTTGCAAATAGCACGCCCCCGAGGTCGGAAAAACGACTCGTCAACTCGTCTGAACTCAGAGGACCCCGAGTTCAGTAACAAAGATGGCTACTCCGAGCATCACGTAAGTAAACATTGTGGTTTTCTACTATTTTAAGCACTTGTGTTTTTGTTTGTAACCAAATGAAGAAGTCGTACACATAGCACCGTATACTGTTACCTATAGGCATGTCGTTACAGTCTTATTATGTGTTAAATACCGCCTATTTTGTAGCTTGTGCCGCTGAAATCGGGTAGAGACGCTCCATGTTGCTATGACAACAATGCCGATTCTTGATTCAGAAAGCAGAGCTCCGACTCGTCTTGTTGAGTTGATATAATTAATAAATTACTCGTAATTATATTATAATATAATTATAATATAATTACGAGTTCTGGAGGGTGGGGGGGGGGGGGGGGGGGGCGGAGGAGCATCAAGACCAAAGGAGGGGAATCCACAGCACCATCTCTGGTGAGACGGGGTGTTTCTGGCTTCTGATTGGCTCAGAGGGTCTAAGGCGGCGTCTCACCGGCGCCGACGGAGAGGCGTGGCCCAGCTCCGACTCGTAGGAGCTGCCGAAGTACAGCCTCCAGGCGCTGCTGTCGCCCCTCTGGGGCCGGGTGGCGGCCGCCGGCAGCTGGCTGTGCTCCAGGAGCACCAGGGACTGGTCCAGGGCCAGCGCCGCCGCCGCCGCCGCCGACTCGCCCGCAGAGCCGTCCTCCGACGCCGCGTCGCCGCTGCTGCTGCTGCTGCTGCTGCTGCTGCTGCTGTTGTTGTTGTTCAGGAAGATCATGGAGGAGGAGAGGCTGCCGTCGCTGTCCGAGCCGCACGCCGGCGCCTCCTGGTGGGGAGGGGAGGAGAGACCCGCTGCGTTACTACAGCGTTACGACAGCCCCCCAGCGTTACGACAGCCCCCCAGCGTTACGACAGCCCCCCAGTCGTAGCCCCGTGTCGTAGCCCCCCAGTGTTACGACAGCCCCCCAGTGTTACGACAGCCCCCCAGAGTTACGACAGCCCCCCAGCGTTATGACAGCCCCCCAGCGTTACGACAGCCCCCCAGCGTTACGACAGCCCCCCAGCGTTACGACAGCCCCCCAGTGTTACGACAGCCCCCCAGAGTTACGACAGCCCCCCTGTGTTACGACAGCCCCCCAGCGTTACGACAGCCCCCCAGCGTTACGACAGCCCCCCAGCGTTACGACAGCCCCCCAGCGTTACGACAGCCCCCCAGAGTTACGACAGCCCCCCAGTGTTACGACAGCCCCCCAGTGTTACGACAGCCCCCCAGCGTTACGACAGCCCCCCCACCTGTCAGTGACAGGTGGGGGGGCTGTCGTAACGCTGGGGGGCTGTCGTAACGCAGGCGGCAGCGGGGGGGGGGGGGGGGGGGAGGGAGGTTCAACTCCCGGGAACCTTCGGCTATCGTCCGCTAGGTCGTCGTCCTCTGGGGTAATGTTTAGCCGGGTAATCATGAACCGATAACGCAGACCGTCGTGAGGTCTTCTGTGCGCCGGTCATGATTTCGATAACGTGTATTTTGTAGGGGTTTCCTCTTGGCAACAAACAACTTCAACTTCAAACAGATGTCAAAGCTAATGAGGATGTACGTCGCCCGTCAGACACAACAGCTGACGGGATCCGAAGTTACTGCTCTCCACGAGGACCGCTTCAGGCAACCCCAAGCCTGTTCCCTCACGACAGGTCCCTCTGGGTGAAATGTTCTGCTCAGTTGGATACAGCAACCCTGTTACTGCTGGATAACTGCTTAAGGGTCGACCAGGAGCTCTGAATCAAGGTGACGCGATTAGTGCTTCACAAGTTCTGTGTAACATGAATCATTTGTTTGGACCGACTGTCGTTGACTGATCCCATCCACCACTGGAGGAACAGCGTTTGAGTTATAACGCTCGTCAGTGTTAAAGAGGAGCAAGGGAGGAGGAGATTAACGCTCCAAGGACGACGTAGCAGTGAAGAGTGTAGAGAAACGATTACACGCACAAAGCTTCAGACAACAAATCGTAGCACTGGAGCCCGTCGTCATTAACAACACGTCCGTCAAGACCGTCTCTCCCTAACAAACTCAGACAATCAGCTCCCACACACCCTCGCGTCCCTGCACCAGTGGTGACCTTGAAGTCAAAGTTCCCACAGCAGGCGATTTACCGAGTTCAAGTTGTCACTTATTTTCTATTTTTGGCGTCGGCCTCAGAGTGGACGGGACAGAACCTGGTTTGACCCTAACCTAACCACGGCCCTTTGGTGCCGCGCCAAACGACACACTGACGCACAGAGACAGCAGCAGAGCGATCTCATGAGTGATGACATCATCACCGCTGGCACTGTTGACTCCGAGGGGCCTACTGGTCAAATCAGTCAGAATCAGAATCAAGACCCTTCCTCACGTGTCCTTGTTCACTAATATACAATGGTTATACTTGTCTCTATCATGTATACTTTCTAAACAATCGACCAACGTTTAAATGTCTCCAATGTGGAGGACACGTTGCCTTGCAGATTCTACAACTGAGGTCAAAGTGTGCTGCCTTTACAGGTCAGAGGTACAGGTGACTTTGGTCAAAGTGTGCTGCCTTTACAGGTCAGAGGTACAGGTGACTTTGGTCAAAGTGTGCTGCCTTTACAGGTCAGAGGTACAGGTGACTTTGGTCAAAGTGTGCTGCCTTTACAGGTCAGAGGTACAGGTGACTTTGGTCAAAGTGTGCTTCCTTTACAGGTCAGAGGTACAGGTGACTTTGGTCAAAGTGTGCTGCCTTTACAGGTCAGAGGTACAGGTGACTTTGGTCAAAGTATGCTTCCTTTACAGGTCAGAGGTACAGGTGACTTTGGTCAAAGTATGCTTCCTTTACAGGTCAGAGGTACAGGTGACTTTGGTCAAAGTGTGCTGCCTTTACAGGTCAGAGGTACAGGAAGACTTGGGCAATCATGCATGAAATCCAACCCATCCTGTGAAGTTGAGATCACAGAGTTAAAGCTAGGGCAGAGCGAAGTCCTTTGAAAGGCTTCAACCGAACGCCCCCCCCCCCCCCCCCCTTCCCTCCCCCTCTGAACACGTGACCAGCTCCTAGCCTGAGCACCGGGCCTGCCTCGCCTCGAGGAAACCTCCAGTCATGTGGAATGAGAGCACGGGCAGAGTGGAGTGCACGGGAGAGTGCACGGGCAGAATTCACAGGGAGAGTGCACAGGAGAGTGCACGGGCAGAGTGCACAGGCAGAGTGCACGGGCAGAGTGCACGGGGAGAGTGCACGGGAGAGTGCACGGGGAGAGTGCACGGGAGAGTGCACGGGGAGAGTGCACGGGGAGAGTGCACGGGGAGAGTGCACGGGGAGAGTGCACAGGAGAGTGCACGGGGAGAGTGCACAGGAGAGTGCACGGGCAGAGTGCACGGGCAGAGTGCACGGGCAGAGTGCACGGGGAGAGCGCACGGGGAGAGCGCACGGGCAGAGTGCACAAGAAGAGTGCACGAGAAGAGTGCGAGGCAGAGTGCATGGGAAGAATGCACGGGCAGAGTGCACGGGCAGAGTGCACGGGCAGAGTGCACGGGGAGAGCGCACGGGGAGAGTGCACGGGGAGAGTGCACGGGCAGAGTGCACGGGAGAGTGCACGGGCAGAGTGCACGGGCAGAGTGCACAGGCAGAGTGCACGGGCAGAGTGCACGGGGAGAGTGCACGGGGAGAGTGCACGGGCAGAGTGGTAGCCAGTCGGTAGGTCGGTAGACAGACAGACAGGTCAGCCCACCGATCATTTCATTAAGTCTGAATTAATGATTGGACAGACTTATTGATACCGGCCTTTTACTTTTTCGGTAAGAGCGTTTGACCGAAGAGGTAATAAACACTGGCAGGTATATCTATATAATCTATATCTAGGTATATCTATACAAATATGTCAAAAAAAAAAAAAGCCATTTAAAATGAAATTGCCTACAGTTGCTTCAAGATAAAGAAGTTGAGATGGATCGGGAAAATACAAACAATAATCCTCCGTCAGTCGCTGTGACCCAGAATACGTTCCTCCGGTGTGATCCGTCATCACGCACCCGTCACTGTCACACGGCGTTGACGATGACGTCATCGCCATCAGCATGCACGGTACTGACGGCAGGGCGGGGGGGCCCCCGCCGTGGAGGGTACTGACCTGCAGCGGGGGGGCCCCCAGCGTGGAGGGTACTGACGGCAGGGCGGGGGGGCCCCCAGTGTGGAGGGTACTGACCTGCAGCGCGGAGGGGCCCCCAGCGTGGAGGGTACTGACCTGCAGCGCGGTACTGACCTGCAGCGCGGGGGGGGCCCCCAGCGTGGAGGGTACTGACCTGCAGTGGGGGGGACCCCAGCGTGGAGGGTACTGACCTGCAGCGCGGAGGGGCCCCCAGCGTGGAGGGTACTGACCTGCAGCGCGGTACTGACCTGCAGCGCGGGGGGGCCCCCAGCGTGGAGGGTACTGACCTGCAGTGCAGGGGGGGGCTGGGGGGCCCCGCCGTGGAGGGCCTCCAGCTGGGCGTTGTACAGCAGGGCCTTGAGGTCGGCCCCGGTGAAGAGATGGGTGCCCTCGGCCAGCTGCCGCAGGTCCACGTCAGGGGCCAGTGCCAGGCCCCCGCTGAGGGCCCGCAGGATCTCCACGCGCTCCTCCTGGGGGCCACAGCAGCAACAACAACAGCTTTAATCAGGACACTTTGTACACACAGCCCTGATGTGTAATATCTGTGTATCTGTCTTATTGCATTTTGCACTACTGTCGTCTTTATTCATTTATTTGCACTATGGTCTCTGCTCTTTGCTGATGCAACGCTGCACATCTCCCCACTGTGGGACTGATGAAGGATTATCTTATCTTATCTTAGTTGGGATTGTTTTTAAAGAATGTTGTTGTTTTTTTATGTTGTTTTTTAAATTTTGTTTCTTGAAAAAAAAACATGAATGTTTTGCTCAAATATAATCTTTCTTAATAAAGGTTTAAAAGGTAATCTTAATTGCAAAAAACGGATTCAGTAAAAAAATACTTAATGACATAGAAGATGCATGCAGATAAGGAAATAAGGCAGAAAATCACTCACTAACTAACTAATGAAAAAGACAACATTGAGGATCAGCAATAAATTAGGACCTTTCCAACCAAGAAAGAAAACTGTTCAAAGGAGGTGAATGTCTGCTCACAGTCAACATGTGTTGATGAAACACTGTTCAATTACTGTTCAGGAATTCCGAAAAACATCAACGCGGTAAATCTACGTGTAGACACTATGAGACCTTACGTGACAAACTATCTTTATAGGGATGGCATTTCAACGCACAGTTGTTGTAAACATTACGGTCGGTGGTCATCCTGGTAGAACACGACGCCTCGCCCCTCCGGCTCCACAAAGACAAGATCTATCTGGAGCCGCTGTCGCTTCAGCTCGGCTCAGTGACTAAAGAGCAGATGAAGGCCGTGTGGTGGGCTACCGAGGGCTACCGAGGGCCACTGAGGGCCGCTGAGGGCCACTGGGGGCTACCGAGGGCTACCGAGGGCTACTTAGGGCTACCGAGGGCTACCGAGGGCTACCGAGGGCTACTTAGGGCTACCGAGGGCTACCGAGGGCTACCGAGGGCTACCGAGGGCCACTGGGGGCTACCGAGGGCTACCGAGGGCTACCGAGGGCTACTTAGGGCTACTGAGGGCTACCGAGGGCCACTGAGGGCCGCTGAGGGCCACTGGGGGCTACTGGGGGCTACCGAGGGCTACTTAGGGCTACTTAGGGCTACCGAGGGCTACTTAGGGCTACCGAGGGCTGCTGAGGGCTACTTAGGGCTACCGGGGGCTACCGAGGGCTACCGAGGGCTACCGAGGGCTACCGAGGGCTACTTAGGGCTACCGAGGGCTGCTTAGGGCTACCGAGGGCTGCTGAGGGCTACCGAGGGCTACTTAGGGCTACTTAGGGCTACTTAGGGCTACTGAGGGCTACTTAGGGCTACTTAGGGCTACTGAGGGCTACCGAGGGCTACTTAGGGCTACTTAGGGCTACTGAGGGCTACTTAGGGCTACTTAGGGCCACTGAGGGCTACTTAGGGCTACTTAGGGCTACCGGGGGCTACCGAGGGCTACCGAGGGCTACCGAGGGCTACCGAGGGCTACTTAGGGCTACCGAGGGCTGCTGAGGGCTACCGAGGGCTACTTAGGGCTACTTAGGGCTACTTAGGGCTACTGAGGGCTACTTAGGGCTACTTAGGGCTACTGAGGGCTACCGAGGGCTACTTAGGGCTACTTAGGGCTACTGAGGGCTACTTAGGGCTACTTAGGGCTACTGAGGGCTACCGAGGGCTACCGAGGGCTACTTAGGGCTACTTAGGGCTACTGAGGGCTACTTAGGGCTACTGAGGGCTACTTAGGGCTACTTAGGGCTACTGAGGGCTACTTAGGGCTACTGAGGGCTACTTAGGGCTACTTAGGGCTACTGAGGGCTACTTAGGGCTACTTAGGGCCACCGAGGGCTACCGAGGGCTGCTGAGGGCCACTGAGGGCTACCGAGGGCCGCTGAGGGCCACTGAGGGCTACCGAGGGCCACTGAGGGCCACTGAGGGCTACCGAGGGCTACCGAGGGCTACTTAGGGCTACTTAGGGCCACCGAGGGCTACTGAGGGCTACCGAGGGCCACTGAGGGCTACTGAGGGCCGCTGAGGCAGGCGGGGGCGCTGGACTCACCACGTCAGGGGGGCGGCAGTACAGGGACTTGTCCAGACGCCCGGGTCTGAGCAGGGCAGGGTCAATCATGTCTGGACGACTGCTGGCCGCAAGCACATATACTCCTAATAACAACACATGCACACACACACACACACACACACACACGGTTTTCAAGACGTGTCCTTGGAGGGGGGTGGCGGTGTGAAGTCCAGTAAACTAAAGGCGACAGGTCTTTAGGCGTCCACAGGGTTGTGTATGAGCTGCCAGATTGGGCTTAAGTGGCCAAAGTCACCTTCCCCTGTCCCTGGCTGCAACCTGTTTTATATGACCTTTCATAACACTGCCCGTTCCAAAAGCACGTGGAAAACAACTTTACAAAGCACTTCATGAATAATAATGCTCATTGTGTGTACGCATAACGTGACGCACGAGTTATCACTCGAGACCGTTATTATTGGCCTTTCTGAAGCCATAAGCTGTATTTGTTATTGCAAATAGGTAGCATTTGACCCAAAAAAAAAAAATATAATATTTATATAATATATATTGATAATAAAAGTTATTATCAAAATGAGCATAAAAATCATAGAATCCTTTCAGCAACAGGACCACACCGTGAGGAAGGCAGTGTTGTGCATGAACTAGTTCAAAAGAACTAGTTCATTGAACAAGTTCTCTATGAACTTTGAACTGAACGTAACATATTTTTTACTAAAGAACTTGAACTTGAACTAGTTCAGATATTGTGACGTTCTGAATTGATGCTTAGGTCCAGATGACGTGTTTATTAGATAGAGTTACTGCCTTAGTTGTGATGAATGAAACAGGTGTACAAATAATATCCACAACAATCTGAGATTGTAGTGATGGGCAGCGGGTAATGGAGAGGATTCATTTTAAAAGATAAGCACAGAATACTCACTCCCACAGTTTTTCTTTGGTTTCTAAAAAAAACTGTTAATGAACTGAACATGAACTAGTTCAAAACTGAACCGGTGTGAAACTATGAACGTGAATTTATTCATTTTCTTTTGCATGAACTGAACTTTGAACTTAGTTCATGGGAAGTGTGAACTTGCACAACAACACTGTGTAGAAGGTGTATGTTATGGGTGGGGGGGGTGGGGGGGGTGTGACGGCGGGCCCCACCCTGCACCAGGACCACACTGTGTAGAAGGTGTATGTTATGGGTGGGGGGGGGGGGGGTGGGGGGGGTGTGACGGCGGGCGCCCACCCTGCACCAGGACCACAGTGTGTAGAAGGTGTATGTTATGGGTGTGGTGGGGGGGGGGGGGGTGACGGCGGTGTGACGGCGGGCGCCCACCCTGCAGGCCCTCCACCCCGTCCAGCTGCGTGAGGAGCTGGTTGACCACGCGGTCCGTCACCCCCGTGCTGTCGTGGCCGCGCCGGGGGGCCAGGGAGTCGAACTCGTCGAAGAAGAGGATGCAGGGCGCGGCGGCCTGGGCCCTGCAGGACGGACGGAGGGAGGGGGAACACACCCGGGTCAACACCTGCTGCGTGTTGTTTCAGTGGGACTCTTCCCGTTCGCACGTTCGTCTTCTGTCCTGTGTTCTGTTTCGTCGGTTTGAGCTAGGTTCTTTGTGAAGCGCTTTGTCCATTCCTATGAATATATGGTCCTCATTTATATAAAGCGCTTTTATCCAAAGCGCTTCACAGTGTTGACTGACATTCACCCGTTCACACACCGAATTCATCATTATTATTCTAAATATTATTAGGAGTCATTTATAATCAAGAGGTGGCAGTGGAGGGGCCTCTGTAAGGACGGAGGGGGGTGGGGGGGGGGGCTGACTCACCGCTGGAACACCTCACGGACCCCCTGCTCGCTGGCACCAATGTACTTGCTGAGCAGCTCTGGGCCCTAGTAGTAGTAGTAGTAGAGTAGAGTAGTAGAGAGAGGGATAAAACCAAAAAGCCGTGTGTCAGTGTCCTCGGTTTACAACCAGCTCGGCCCAACAGACTCAAACCTCCTCCAGGGAGACGCTCCTCTCTGGAGATCAGCTTTAAACTTTAAGCCCAACCACGAAAATAATTGATTATAAATGAGTTGCATGTTTCTCCGTCCAAATAGGAGAAATATTAGACTTAGAAATGTATCTTTCCATTTAGAAAACAGACATATTTACACGCAAGCATATTAACATTTAAATTCAAGCCACTGTGCAACATTCTTTTAGAGAACCAGGGCTTCAATTTCCTCTTTCAGAATGGGGTGGAATTCCCCCCTTAAGAGCTTAATTAGTCTTACATTTGGGCCCTAACACTAATTTAAGGGATTCTCTTCATTAAATTCCTTCCTGTGTGTTTGTCGCCAGATCAAAGATAGTACAAAGGTACAGATGCACCACCGAAATCGGAAGATGGTTCGTCAAGTGAAGTCAACAGACCCCCGAATTCACACCGTCGCGTTTTTAAATCAGACTTTCAGCAGAATTTCTTTCAGACAACAAAGTGAAATGTGTGCGGGATTGTCCCGCATTATGCTGGCCTCAGGTTTTCTAACCCTGCCCCCCCCCACAGGCCCCTGGGGCCCCTGGAGGAACCTGGGGGGGAAGGTTCCTCCAGGGGCCCCAGGGGCCCGTGGGGGGGGGGGGGGGGCAGGGTGAGGGGCCCTCCCCAGGCGGGCAGGGGCGGGAGGGCGGGGGGGGGGGGGGGGGGTACCTTGATGCTGATGAAGTTCATGCCGCTGTCCCGGGCGGCGGCCCCCGCCAGCAGGGTCTTGCCCGTGCCGGGGGCCCCGTACAGCAGGACCCCGGAGCGGTGACGGATGGGGAGTCTGGAGAACAGGACCGGGTACTGGGGGGGGTAACAGAGGAGACCCGGGAGGGACCCTGGTTAGTCTCCACCAGGCAGACGGGTAACCCGGACATAGCAGGAGCGCTGCTCGATTATGGGAAAAAAAAATCAATCATCACGATTATTTTTGGTCAATATTGAAATCGCGATTATTCACACGATTATTTTTTATAAAAATAATCGTGTGATTATTTTTATAAATTATTCACTTATTAGATTATTCACACGATTATTTTTTATAAAAATGATCGTGTGAATAATCGCGATTCATAACGAAATCGCGATTATTCACACGATTATTTTTGAAAAAAATATTCAAAAATAATCGTGTGAATAATGCATTAAATGCATCATGTTTTCAAACTCAAAAATAATCGTGTGAATAATCACGATTTCGTTATGAATAAATTTTATTCATAATTTCTCTCCGAAAAAAAAAACACTTTGTAAATGAGAACTTTGAAATTTCCCCTTAGAAAAATACACAAAATGGTCAAATAGAAAATAATGTCCAGATATGAATCCAGCTGTTCTGAAATTTCTGTAAAGAAAGATTATTATTATTTTTTAAATAAATAAAAATCAATAAATAAATCATTTCAACTCGATTATATTAGTTCGGTGACTGTTTCACGCTAAAATCGAAATCATTATTCGATTAATCGCCCAGCCCTACATAGCGGTAGACACCAGAACCCTCATCCTCATCCTCATCGTCGTCCGCTTATCCGGGGTCGGGTCGCGGGGGCAGCAGCTCAAGCAGGGGGCCCCAGACTTCCCTTTCCCGGGCCACATTGACCAGCTCTGACGGGGGGATCCCGAGGCGTTCCCAGGCCAGTGTTGAGATATAATCTCTCCACCTAGTCCTGGGTCTTCCCCGGGGTCTCCTCCCCACTGGTCGTGCCTGGAACACCTCCCAAGGGAGGCGTCCAGTGGGCATCCTTACCAGATGCCCGAACCACCTCAACTGACTCCTTTCTAAGCAAAGGAGCAGCGGCTCTAATCCGAGTTCCTCCCGGATGACTGAACTTCTCACCCTATCCCTAAGGGAGAAGCCAGCCACCCTCCTGAGAAAACTCATCTCGGCCGCTTGTATCCGCGATCTCGTCCTTTCGGTCATCACCCACCCCTCATGACCATAGGTGAGGGTAGGAACGAAGATCGACCGGTAGATCGAGAGCTTTGCCTTGCGGCTCAGCTCTCTTTTCGTCACAACAGTGCGGTACAGCGAACGCAATACCGCCCCCGCTGCTCCGATTCTCCGGCCAATCTCACGCTCCATCGTACCCTCACTCGCGAACAAGACCCCGAGGTACTTAAACTCCTTCACTTGGGCTAAGGACTCATTTCCTACCCGGAGAGGGCAATCCACCGGTTTCCTGCTAAGAGTCATGGCCTCAGATTTAGTGGTGCTGATCTTCATCCCAGCCGCTTCACACTCGGCAGCCAGCCGATCCAGTGAGTGCTGAAGGTCACAGGCCGATGATGCCATTAGGACCACATCATCTGCAAAGAGCAGTGATGCGATCCTCAGATCACCGAACTGCAACCCCTCCCCACCACGACTACGCCTCGATATCCTGTCCATGAATATCACAAACAGGATTGGTGACAAGGCGCAGCCCTGGCGGAGGCCAACACCCACCGGGAACGGAACTGATTGGCTGCCGAGAACGCGGACACAGGTCTCGCTTTGGGAGTACAGAGATTGGATGGCCCTGAGGAATGAACCCCTTACCCCGTACTCCCGCAGCACCTCCCACAGTTTCTCCCGGGGGACCCGGTCATATGCCTTCTCCAAATCCACAAAACACATGTGGACCGGATGGGCATACTCCCAGGCCCCCTCCAGGATCCTTGCGAGAGTGAAGAGCTGATCCGTAGTTCCACGTCCAGGGCGGAAACCGCATTGTTCCTCTTCAATCTGAGGTTCGACAATCGGCCGAACCCTCCTTTCCAGCACCTTAGAGTAGACTTTCCCAGGGAGGCTGAGAAGTGTGATACCCCGGTAATTGGCACACACTGTTGAATAGGCGTGTCAGCCAAGACAGCCCCTCAACACCCAGAGCCTTTAGCATTTCTGGCTGGATCTCATCAATCCCTGGGGCTTTGCCACTGCGGAGATGTTTAACTACCTCAGTGACTTCCCCCAGGGAAATTGACGATGAACCACCATCAACCTCGAGCTCTGCCTCCAACATAGAGGACGTGTTAGTCGGATTCAGGAGTTCCTCAAAGTGTTCCTTCCAACGTTCGACTACCTCCTCAGTCGAGGTCAACAGAGTCCCACCCTTACTGTACACAGCTTGGATGTTTCCCCGTTTCCCCCTTCTGAGGTGTCGGATGGTCTTCCAGAAACACTTTGGTGCCGACCGAAAGTCCTTCTCCATGTCCTCTCCGAACTTCTCCCACACCCGCTGCTTAGCCTCCGACACGGCAGCGGCTGCAGCCCTTCGAGCCTGCCGGTACCCTGCAACTGCGTCAGGAGTCCTCCGGGATAACATACCCCGGAAGGCCTCCTTCTTCAGTCGGACGGCTTCCCTGACCACCGGTGTCCACCACGGTGTCCGAGGGTTACCGCCCCTTGGGGAACCTAAGACCCTGAGGCCACAGCTCACCACCGCAGCTTCAGCAATGGAGGCTTTGAACACTGCCCACTCTGGCTCAATGCCCCCAACCTCCACAGGGATGCTAGAAAAACTCCGCCGGAGGTGTGAGTTGAAGATCTCTAGGACGGGAGCCTCCTCCAGACGTTCCCAATTCACCCGCACTACCCGTTTGGGCTTACCAGGTCTGTCCAGACTCTTCCCCCATTCCCTGATCCAACTCACCACCAGATGGTGGTCGGTTGACAGTTCCGCCCCTCTCTTCACCCGAGTGTCCAAAACATACGGCCTCAGATCAGATGACACGATCACGAAATCGATCATCGATCTTCGGCCTAGGGTACTCTGGTACCAGGTACACTTATGAGCACCCTTATGTTCGAACATGGTGTTCGTTATGGACAATCCATGGCTAGCACAGAAGTCCAGTAACAAACGACCACTCGGGTTTAGATCAGGGAGGCCGTTCCTCCCCACCACGCCTCTCCAGGTGTCTCCATCGTTGCCCACGTGGGCGTTGAAGTCTCCCAGCAGAACTACGGAGTCCCCTACCGGAGCCCCATACAGGACTCCATTCAGGGTCTCCAAGAAGGCCGAGTACTCTGAACTGCTGTTCGGTGCATATGCACAAACAACAGTCAGAGTTTTCCCCCCCACCACCATTAGGCGTAGGGAGGCGACCCTCTCATCCACCGGGGTACACTCCAACACCGCGGCACTCAGCCGGGGGTTTATGAGTATCCCCACACCCGCCCGGCGCCTCACGCCCTGGGCAACTCCAGAGAAGAATAGAGTCCAACCCCTATCCAGGAGTACGGTACCAGAGCTGAGACTGTGCGTAGAGGTGAGCCCCACCAGATCTAACTGGTAGCGCTCCACCTCCCTCACAAGCTCCGGTTCCTTTCCCCACAGTGAGGTAACGTTCCACGTCCCCAGAACCAGCTTCTGCCGCTCGGGTCTGGTCCGTCGGGACCCCTGCCTTTCACTGCCACCCATGTGGCAGCGCACCCGACCCCAGCGGGTCTCCCTGCAGGTGGTGGGCCCACAGGGCGAAGAGGGGGGGGGTGCCACGTAGCTTGTTCGGGCTGTGCCCGGCCGGGCTCCGTGGCAAACCCGGCCACCAGGCGCTCGCCGGCGAGCCCCTCGTCTGGGCCTGGCTCCAGACGGGGGCCCCGGGCTTCCTCCGGGCAGGGTCTCTCCTCCTCTTTTTGATGTATTCATGGGGTCTTCTGAACCATTCTTAGTCTGGCCCCTCACCTGAGACCACTCTGCCATGGGAGACCCTACCAGGAGCACATGGCTCCAGACAACACAGCCCTCAGGTTCACAGGGACACGCAAACCTCTCCACCACGATAAGGTGACGGTTCCAGGAGAGGCACCAGAACGTGTTTTACAATTGACAAAATTCAGGTTTATTTGGGCATTTAGCAGACGCTTTTATCCAAAGCGACTTACAACGTTTCACACAGCGGGTCAGGAGCAGTCAGGGTGAGGGCGTCTCGCTCAGGGACACCTCCACACAGCCAGGGGGAGGAGCCGGGGATCGAACCAGCAACCTTCCGGTTACAAGTCAACCCGCTCCACCTCCTGAGCTAAGCCCAGCCCTCTCTCTCCATTTCATGTTGGTGGATATGAGCGCAGGGAGAACACAACAGTGAATATGAGCAGGTTGTTCTCTCCCCTCTGCTCTCGGCCCAAACCCTCCTCCAGGGGTCACCTTGTTGGGAGTCTTGGAGGACGGGTGCCTGGACCAGAGCTGCTGCCCACTAGTGTTGCTTTCGTCAACGAAAATGATAACTAAATATCGTCGTCAACGAACCTTTATACATAGTCATACATAGTAGATTCCTACACTGCATATTTTATTTTATATTTTATTTTATTGGCTATCTTTTAGCATTTGTAAATGTCCTATATATGTGGAATTGAATTGAATGTTTTGCTTAGTGTTAGGATATGTCTTGTCTTGTCTGTTGTGCCTGTGCACACTATCTGTTTCACCGTGGGAGAGTAAACGTCCTCTCGATTCCTTTGTATGTTTGACACGTGAAGAAATTGACATTAAAGCTACTTTGACTTTGGCTTTTTAATCACGTGAGGAAAACGAGACGAGACGCAACGAAAATGCTGGTCATGTGACGATAACGATAATTTAAATACAGACTTAATGTGGTTTACAAAATAAAAACGATGCTAAAATGTGTCTTCATTTACGTTGACCAAAACAAGACGAAATGTTCTGACGTTGTTTAGTCTCGTTTAGACGCTGGGCGACGTCACCTCCTCGATCGCCACCCGCGGGGATTTAGATTCAGAAGATGTAGCCGCGTAGCCTGGTGCTACCAGACCATCGTACTTCATTTCATTTGTACAGAAGGTCTGGAACTGCTGTAATTGGCAAACGTTCACTCACTTGGAGGCGGGTGTCTGTTGAAGTTTAAAACTATTGGATCTGTCCAGTGCCACTCTGGATCTGCCATAACCAATCGCAATAGCGTTTGGTCGTGACGTATGTCATACGCCGGGACCGGCCGAAAACTACATTGCGCGCATGCGCAGGCTGTGTACACAAACAAAACAAGATGAAGCGTGAAGATGTCTGTCAACGATAGCTGCAGGTTTTGTTCATCTAATTTTAGAGTTCAAGGAACAATTACAAATTCTACATTAATATTCTATAGTAAGGACAGAGATAATGTTTGCAGTCAACTGTCGAGGCTGGGTCTTGTCATTGACAATACGTCGCTACTTCGACATCATCGTTCTCAGCCACTTCCTCTGTTCGCTGATTGGTCAGACAGAAATTTGTTCGGGCAAAATCCCACTAACAAGCCCCAGCCCCAGACTGACTACTGAAGGGAAAATGAAATTTGGGCGGAAGTAGGTGGGCGGGCGAAGCCAGGCTAGTAGCCGCAGTGGGTTAACGTCAATTTAAGAAAAAAAAGTTAAACAGAGAAAGACTGTCATGTGATGCTGTTTTATTTATTTATTTAATTTAAATGTATGTGTGTGTGTGTGTACTTCTAGCATATTTGGTTGGTAAAATAGATATGTTGTAAATTCAAATCAGGGCGTCTTCTGTGTCTGGAATGGATGTATTCTTGAGTCTATAAGGGAACAATAATAATATAATAATAATGAGATAACCTTGTTTGAATTGTAAAATGGGTTTGGCTAAATACAATCTTTGACTAAAACTAGACTAAAATGTCATCAGTTTTCGTCGACTAAAACTAGACTAAAATAGTCATGGACAATTCTGACTAAAATAAGATTAAGATGCTCAGACTTTTAGTCGACACGACTAAAAAGGAGTATGATGAACGTGACTAAAACTAATAAAAACTAAAACGATAGCTTGAACACAAAGACTGGACTAAAACTAAAGCCGTTTCTCAATTTGCGTTCTCGTGTGTTCTCGTGTACTTGCGTTCTCGGTAAACGTCATCAGTGGTAGCCCAAGCACTGTTCCAATTCCAAGTATGCGAGTACTGTCGTAAAACCCGTGTGTGTTCTCGATGCGTTCTCGATGAGGCCGTTCTACCGAGGACGCATCGGAGGTGACTCGTGTGGACTTGGGACCGTTAAATATCCCAGAATGCATCATCGAGCCCGCTGCTGTTCCAACTGCAGGTGCGTACTCGCGTTCTCGGAAGTCTGTACTTGAAAGTCCGGACTTGCCAAGTACATACTTCCAAGTCCGCGAGTACGTTGTCCGCATACTTGGTATTGAGAAACGGCTTTAAAGTAAAACAGCCGGCCCCAAAAACAACACTGCCGCCCAGCTGGCCCGACACGGCGCCACACCGCGGCCAGGCCGCCGCCAGCCCGAGAGACGAGAGGTTCTGATTGGCTCACCTTAG